>NW_026868007.1:0-81787 GCF_020745735.1 Hemiscyllium ocellatum | reverse complement strand
ACTGTCAACATTTTGTTGTGGAAATGAGTGTTAGTCCATAAACGCTCAAGTTTTTAATGCAATCAGTTTTTTTCTTTTGTAGCGTTACAGATTAAACGCTAATTTCCTTCACACTTTTCTCATGGTACTATCACTGCAGGGATTAGTCTGGTGAAACTCCTTTACTCTATCTCTATGTAGCAAGGAAATAATTCATTATAAAGGAGAGAAAATCATGTTCAGTGTCCCACATACTATCTCAAGAACACTCTACAAATGCAAGAAGGTGGCTTCACTCTTACACTTTAATCATTTTGCAATGAACTTAGTGTCAGTGACTCATGACCAAGAACATCAAGTTTATTTTCACCAGTGAGCACTTCCCATTATCTCGCCTTCTCATAAATACAAAATGAAAGGATGTATGTTTTGCCAAATCATTTCTTTGCTTATGAAGTCAGGCCCACCAACAGCATCATCACTATTGCCATTGGAGATGGTTGAAGATGCTGAGGAGGCAATGCATAGTTGTATGATCTCTGGGAATAATTAATTCAGTGACCCAGGTAATGACCCAGACCCCGGATTGGAATTCCACCTCAGCAAATGTTTGAACTTGAAAATCAATAAATATCAGGAATTAAGAATCAAATAAAACAATGAAACCATTGTCAATGTCCTACCTGGCACCCCCATGCCGTCAGGGAAGCAAATCCAACATTTTCACCTGATCGGGCTTACATATGACTCCAGACCCACACAAAAGTGGTTAACTCTCAGTTGCAGTTTGAAATGGCCAAGCAGCCTTCAGTTATTTCAGTCACTATAAAGTCCTCAAAGAACTGAATTACTGGACAATACTAAGCACTGACTACTTACAGTCCACGGGACTGCATGGTCAGCAAGGCAGCTCACAAACACCTTCTCAAGGACAATGGGGAAAAGGAATTAAATACTGGCCCAGCATCCCGTTAATGAATAAAAGAATGTGGTTACACTCAGGGAAGAGAGACAGAGTGACATATTTCACTTGAAACAGTGACTTTGATGTTATACCTTGCATGGTCACAGTTTCAGTAATATGGTAACAGAAGAAAAATAAAAAAGGTTAATCTTGTTTGTTTTCCATCCCAGTTAATCATCAAAAATCTGTTTGTTGCTTCTTTCCCTCTATCTTTCCCTTTCTTCATCCATTCAGCTCAGTCCTTATTCCTTAAACAAACAGATGTCCTGTCACCAACATGATGACCCTATTTCCCAGCGGCTTTCAGTTCTGAAGTCTGGTCATTGGACTCAAAATGCCAATTATATTTTTCTCTATATCTGAGGCTCCCAAATCTGCTCAGTTTCTACGGCACTTTCTCGTTCTTTTTGATTCTGAACTCTTGCACCATTCTTTGTTTTATTTAACCATTACTGTTGTTATTACATGGGTTGCCTGCATTGCTGACTGGGGCAGTATTTGTTGTCCCTTTACTGTGAGCTCATATCTGAGGGAATGAGCCAAGCACATTACTGTGGGTCTGATGTCAATCTTAAGCCAGATCCGGTAATAATGCTAGATTTCTTTTCCAACGACATCAGTGAAATAGGGTAAACTTATAGACTAGTGCTTGTGATGGTATGGTTATAATTATTGAAAACTTACTTTTATTCCAATTCCCTTCATTTGAATTTACGTTGTGACATAATTTGTGTGTAAGATGTGAAACAGTGCCTTTAGCTGTAGTAACATGTGCATCTGAATTACATTTCTTGCAACATTATTACTCTGACACAGTGTCCCTGTCATGAGGTTACTTTAGAGACAAGAACAAGGTTGTGATCGAAATATTTGCAACTGAAATCATGCTTCAAGGAGGCTTGTAACAATAAAGGCATGAATAATGGTTTATTAGGCGCCAGCATTGATGCCAAGATGGTGACTGGAAATATTTTCGAGCTTATAGTGGACAGGTTTGATGATCGACTGAGACATAAATGAATTCCATGTAAAATTTTTTTTCGGGATTGTGAACAAACGTGCTCTCAGGTGCTTGTGAGGGCGGGGGTGTGGACTCTACTGGAAGTTATGGATAATGAATGGAATTTGCATTTGAAACGGAAGACAACATGTCCGTCTTTGCCAAATATAGGTAACAGAAATAGCAAGGAAGTTCGCCATGGTTTATGGAACTAGTAAATGGATGGAGGATGAAGATACTTACCAGTAACACCAACAATAGCGAGCATGGGATAGTAACCTGTCTGAATAATCATCGGTACACCGTATGTCCGATCTGATAATGTCGATCAATACGAGGAAAAGATAGGAAAGACCCTCAGATAAACTCCTATCCATTGTTGCTGCATTCCAGTCTAATGTTAGCAGATTATTATCCATTAATGGAACATTCCAGACTATTCTCAGATGTTTACCTCTCCTCTTCCTGTCTCTGCAGATGCTAATTCCTGTTAGTGGCGGAGGTGAAGCATCTGCTGATACAATGGCATAAAGCATTGCAAGAAACCCCTTACTAATCGGAAAGGGAAACCGTCCAGTGACATCATTCAGTTCCATGTCGACTGACATCATCATAGTCACTGAACAAACAGGCGGGTTTATCTGCAATACTGTTAACTGCCTGAACCTTCACCACCACCACCCTCAAAAACCACAATCCAGATGTTGTTACCGTGCTGATCGCCACTCGACTAGAATAGGCACCAGGCAATATATTATAGTGGCTACATTGGCACTCCATTACACAGGAAATGTGGATTTGACGGGGCATTCCTTTCATTGACCTAATGAGACAAATTTGTATCTTCAGACTCAATATGCTTCAGCAACATTTTTTTTAATATAAACTCACAAAACACCTTAACACACTTCATTGGCTTCAAAGCAGAAAGACTGACATTGTTTGTATTCAGTCCAAAGCAAAATATGGCATATGTTGTCACAAAGCGGTCCTTTTACATATTATCCTTGAATTTCTTCTTCAGTGAGGTTCTAAATGACCCCCAAGATTCCAAAATGTCTGTGTTTAGAAAGGTTCTTTTGGGGTCCTTTTGTTTATACCTAACTGGTCATTCCTCAGGCAGAACGCTTTCAAACTTTAAACAAAAACTTCTATAATCAAGATGACATGGCCAGCTCTATACCTAGGCTGATTGATTCAGTTTGGGGGTTAGCTGAGGTTGTCGCAATGTGTTTCAGAGAGTATCACAGTGTTCTCAGAGTGAGTGAGAGAGTGTCCAGTGTGTCTAAGAGAGTGTCAGAGAGGGTCAGAGAATGTCAATTGTGTGTCACAGTCTGTCAGAGAGTGTTACAGTGTGTCTCAGAGAGTGTCAGAGAGGTTCAGCGAGTGCCACAGTGCATCTCAGAGAATGTCACAGAGAAGGACACAGTCTGTCAGATAGTGTAACAGTGTGTCTCAGGGAGTCACGGAAAGAGGGAGAGAGTGTCACAGAGTGCCTCAGAGAGTGTCAGAGAGGATCAGAGAGTGCTACAGCGTGTCTCAGAGAATGTCACGATGTGTCAGAGAGTGTCACAGTGTGTCGAGAGTGTCACAGTGTTGTTCAGAGTGTCAGAGAGAGTGACAATGTGTCACATCTGTGAGAGAGTGTCACAGTGTGCCTCAGAGAGTGTCAGAGAGAGTCAGAGTGTCACAGTGTGTCTAAAGAGTGTCAGAGAGAGTCAGAGAATGTCACAGTGCGTCACGGTCTGTCAGAGAGTGTCACAGTGTGCCTCAGAAAGTGTCAGAGAGAGTGGAGAGTGCTACAGTTAGTAACAGAGAAGGTCAGAGTGTTGCACAGTGTCTAAAGAGAGTTTCACGGAGTGTCTCAGAGAGTTGTGTGTGACAGTGCATGTCAGAGAGTCAAAGAGAGTCAGAAAGTGTCACAGTGTGTCACGGATGAGTGTCACAGTTTGTCTAAGAGAGTGTCAGGAGAGTTTGGAGATGTCATAGTGTGTCAATGCTGTCAGAGAGTGTCACAGTATGTCTCAGTGAGTGTACAGAGAATGTCAGCGAATGCCACAGTGTGTCATAGTCTGTCAGAGAGTGTCACATGTGTGTACTGAGGTGTTAGAGGGGGTCAGAGATCAGTGTCACGGTGTGTCAAGTCTGTCAGAGAGTGTCACAGTCTGTCAGGAATGGTGGACAGTGTGTTTCAGAGAGTGTCAGAGAGAGAGTCAGAGAGTGTCACAGTCTGTCTCATGGAGGTCCGTGTGTTTCACATTGTGTCTCAGGACAGAGTCAGAGGTGGTCAGAGTTCGTCTCAGGGACAGGTCACAGTCGTGTCTTAGAGAGTGTCAGAGAGTGTCACAGTCTCTGTCAGAGAGTGTTACAGAGTGCCTCAGAGAGTGTCAGAGAGAGTCAGAGAGCAGTGCGACAGTGTGTCTTCGAGAGTGTCACAATGTCTCAGAGAATGTCACGATCGTGTCACAGTCTGTCAGAGAGTGTCACAGTGTATCACAGTCTGTCAGAGAAGGTTACAGTGTATTTCGAGTGTGTCAGAGAGAGTCAGACAATGTCTAAGAGATGGTCACAGTCTGTGAGAGAGTGTTACAGAGTGTCTCAGAAAATGTCAGGAAGAAGTCAGAGTGAGTGTCACAGTGTGTCTCAGAGAGTTTCGGAGATGGCCGAGTGTGTCGCAGTGTCTCAAAGTGTCTGAGAGAGTCAGAGAGTCTTACAATGTGTCTCAGAGAGAGTCAGAGTGTGTTACAGTCTGTCTCAGAGAGTTCCAGAGATGGTCAGAGTTTACCTCAGAGAGGGTCACAGTCTGTCAGAGAGTGTTACTGTGTATCTCGGAGAATAACAGAAAGAGTGAGGGAGTGTCACAGTCTGCCTCAGAGAGTGGCAGAGAGTCCAGAATGTGTCTCAGAGAGTGAAAGAGTGTCTCAAACAATGCTTCAGTGCGTCTCTGAGAGTGTCATAGTATGTCTCAGAGCCAGAGAGAGCCAGAATGTGTCACGGTGTGTCTCAGAGAATGTCACCGTGTCTCAGAGTGTGTCACAGTCAGTCAGAGAGTGTCACAGTGTGTCAGAGAGTGTCATAGTGTGTCACAGTGTGTTTCAGAGAGAGTCAGAGAGTGTCTCGGTGCATTTCACAGAGTGTGAGAGAAAGTCAGAGAGTGTCACAGTTTGTCACAGTCTGTCAGAGAGTGTCAACCAGTGCCTCAGGGACAGTCAGAAAGTGTCATAGTGTGCCTCAGAGATTGTTAGAGAAAGCCAGAGATTGTCACAGTGTGTCAGAGAGTGTCAGTGTGCCTCAGAGAGAGGCACACAGTTCATAGTGTGTCTCAGCGAGTGACAGATAGAGTCAGGGAGTGTCACTGTGTGTCGCAGACTGTCCAACAATATCACATTGTGCCTCAGAGAGAGTCAGAGAGTGTCACAGTGTGTCATAGTCTGTCAAACAGTGTCATAGTGTGTCTCAGACATTGTCAGAGAGTGAATGAGTGTCACAGTGTGTGTCTAAGAGAGTGTTAGACAGAGTCAGGTAAAGTCACAGTGTGTCACAGTGTGTCAGAGAGAGTCATAGTATGCCTCAGACATTGTCAGAGAGAGTCACAGTGTGTCTCAGAGTGTCAGAGAGAGTGACAGTGTGTCAGTCTGTCAGAGTGTGTCACAGTGTGCCTCAGAGAGAGAGAGTCAGCGAGTGTCACAGTGTGTCTAAAAGAGTGTCAGAGAGGGTCAGAGAATGTCAGAGTGTGTCACAGTCTGTCAGAGAGTGTCATAGTATGTCTCAGAGAGTGTCAGAGAGAGTCAGAGAGTGTTACAGTCGGCAGCAGAGATTGCCAGAGAGTTTCACAGTATGTCTCAAACACTGTCGCAGTGTGTCTCAGAGAGTCAGAGAGAGTCAGAAAATGTCACGGTGTGTCTAAAAGAGTGCCAGAGAGAGTCAGAGAATGTCACCGTGTGCCACGTGCTGTCTGAGAGAGTGTCACAGTGTGCCTCAGTGAGTGTCAGTGAAAGTCAGTGAATGTTATAATGTGTCATTGTCTGTCAGAACGTGTCACAGTCTGTCAGAGCGTGTCACAGTGCGTCAGAAATTGTTACAGTGAGTTTCAGAGAGTGTCAGAGAGAGTCGATGAGTGTCCCAGTCTGTCTCATGGAGGGTCCGTGTGTTTCACAGTGTGTCTCAGAGAGGGTCACAGTCTGTCCAGAGAGTGTCAGAGAGGGTCGCGCAGTCTGTCAGAGAGTGTTACAATGTGTCTCAGAGAGTGACAGAAAGAAGGTGAGAGTGTCACAGAGTGTCTCAGAGAGTGTCAGAGAGGGTCAGTGAGTACCGTAGTGTGTCTCAGAGAGCGTCACAATGTCTCAGAGAATGTCTCTGAGACTGTCACAGAGTATCAGATAGTGTCACAGTGTGCTTCAGAGAGTGTAAGAGAGTTCACAGAGAATCAGAGAGAGAGTCAGACAATGTCACAGAGATATATCAGAGAAGGTAAGAGTTTTCACAGTGTATCACAGTCTGTCAGAAATTGTGACAGTGTGTTTCAGACAGTGTCAGAGAGAGTTAATGAGTGTCACAGTCTGTCTCAGAGAGGATCAGAGATGGTCAGAATTTGTCTCAGAGCGCGTCACAGTCTGTCTCAGAGAGTGTCAGGGAGTGTCACAGTCTGTCAGATAGTGTCATAGTGTGTCTTAGAGCGTGACAGAAAGAGGAGAGAGTGTCACAGTGTCTCTCAGAGTGTCAGAGAGAGGCAGTGTGTCACAGTCTGTCAGAGAGTGTCACCGTGTGTCACAGTCTGTTAGAGTGGAATCAGAGAGAATCAGAGAATGTCACAGTGTGTCTCAGAGAGTGTCAGAAATGTCACAGTGTGTCACAATCTGTCAGAGAGTGTCACAGTGTGTCTCAGAGAGTGTCAGAGAGTATAAGAGAGTGTTACAGTCTGTATCAGAGAGAATTGGAGAATTTTACAGTGTGTCTCAGAGAGTCAGAGAGAGTCAGAAAGTGTCGCAGCATGTCTCAGAGAGTGTCAAAGTGTGTCTAAGAGAGTGTCGGAGAGAGTCAGGGAATGTCACAGCGTGTCATCATCTGTCAGAGAGTGCCGCAGTGTGTCTCAGCGAGTGTCAGAGAGCGTCAGAGAGTTTCAAAGTGTGTCACAGTGTGTCACAGTCTGTCAGAGAGTGCCACAGTGTATCTCAGACATTGTCAGAGACAGCCACCGAGTGTCACAGTGTGTCTCAGAGTGTCAGAGCAAGTGACAGTGTGTCACAGTCTGTCAGAGAGTGTCAGAGAGCGTCACAGTCTATCAGAGGGTGTCGCCGTTTGTCTCAATCTGTCAGAAATTGTGATAGTGTGTTTCAGAGAGTGTCGGAGAGTGCTAGAGGGAGTGAGGGAGTGCCACAGTTTGTCTCAGAGAGGGTCAGAGTGTGCCAGAATGTGTCTCAGAGAGGGTCAGAGAGCGTCAGAGTTTATCTCAGAGAGGGTCACAGTCTGTCTCAGAGAGTGTCATAGAGGATCACAGTCTGTTAGAAAGTGTCACAGTGTGTCTCAGAGTGTCAGAGCGAGTGACAGTGTGTCACAGTCTGTCAGAGAGTGTCACATTGTTTCAGAGAATGTCACGATGTGTCAGAGAGTGTCACAGTGTGTCAAAGAGTGTCATAGTATGTCTCAGAGAGTGTCCAAGAGTGTCAAAGTGTGTCACAGTCTGTCAGAGAGTGTCACAGTGTATCTCAGACATTGTCAGAGAGAGTCACAGACTGTCACAGTATGCCTCAGAGTGTCAGAGAGAGTGGCCGTGTGTCATAGTCTGTCAGACAGTGTCACAGTGTGCCTCAGAGAGTTTTAGAGAGAGTCAGAGAGTGTCACAGTGTACCTCAGAGAGTGCCAGAGAGAATCAGAGACTGTTACAGTCTGTATCAGAGAGTATTCGGGAGTTTTACAGGATGTCTCAGAGAATCAGAGAGATTCAGAAAGTGTCACAGTGTGTCTCAGAAATTGTCGCTGTGTGTCTAAGAGAGTGTCAGAGAGAGTCAGAGTTTGTCTCAGAGAGGGTCACTGTCTGTCTCAGAGAGTGTCAGGGAGGGTCACAATCTGTCAGAGAGTGCCATAGTGTGTCTTAGACCGTGACAGAAAGAGGGCGAGAGTGTCACAGAGTTTCTCAGAGAGTGTCACAGTCTGTCAGAGAGAGTCACAATGTATCTCAGACATTGTCAGAGAGAGTCACAGTCTTTCTCATGGCGTCAGAGAGAGTGACAGTGTGTCACAGTCTGTCAGAGAGCTTCACAGTGGGCCTCAGAGAGTGTCAGGGAGAGTCAGAGAATGTCACAGTCTGTCAGAGAGTGTCACAGTGTGCTTCAGATGGTGTCAGAGAGAGTCGGAGAGTGCCAAGTTGTGTCAAAGAGACTTTCAGAGAGGTTCAGAGAGCATCTCAGTGTGTCACAGTCTGTCAGAGAGTGTCGCTGTTTGCCTCAATCTATCAGAAATTGTGATAGTGTGTTTCAGAGAGTGTCGGAGAGTTTTAGAGAGAGTCAGAGAGTGTCACAATTTGTCTCAGAGAGGGTCAGAGTGTGTCCGAATGTGTCTCAGAGAGTGCCAGAGAGCGTCAGAGTTTATCTCAGAGAGGGTCACAGTCTGTCTCAGAGAGTGTAATAGAGCATCACAGTCTGTTAGAGAGTGTCGCAGTGTGTCTCAGAGTGTGAGAGAATGAGGGAGAGTGTGTCACAGAGAGCCTGAGGGAGTGCCAGAGAGGGTCAGCGAATACCACAGTGTGTCACAGAGAGTGTCACGTTGTCTCAGAGAATGTCACGTTGTGTCAGAGAGTATCACTGTCTGTCACAGTCTGTCAGAGAGTGTCACGTTGTATCTCAGACATTGTCAGAGCGAGTCACAGAGTGTCACAGTATGCTTCAGAGTGTCAGAGAGAGTGACCGTGTTGTACAGTCTGTCAGAGTGTGTCAGAGTGTGCCTCAGAGAGTGTCGGAGGGAGTCAGAGAGTGTCGCAGTATGCCTCAGTGAGTGTCAGAAAAAGTCAGAGAATGTAACAGTGTGTCATAGTCTGTCAGAGAGTGTCACAGTGTGTCTCAGAGAGGGTCAGAGAGGGTCAGAGAGTGTCACAACGTAACACAGACTGTCAGAGAGTGTCACAGTGTGTCACAGTCTGTTAGCGTGGAATCAGAGGGAATCAGAGAATGTCACAGTGTGTCTCAGAGGTGTCAGAGAGTATAAGGGAGTGTTACAGTCTGTATCAGAGAGTGTCAGAGAGTATAAGGGAGTGTTACAGTCTGTATCAGAGAGCTTTGGAGGGTTTTACAGTGTGTCTCAGAGAGTCAGAAAGTATCACAGTGTGTCTCAGAGATTGTCACAGTGTGTCTCAGAAAGTGTTAGAGTTGGTCATAGTTTGTCTCAGAGAGGGTCACAGTCTGTCTCAGAGAGTGTCAGGGAGTTTCACAGTCTGTCAGAGAGTGTCGTAGTGTGTCTTAGAGCGTGACAGAAAGAGGAAGAGAGTGTCACAGTGTTTCTCAGACAGTGTCAGAGAGTGTCACAGTCTGTCAGAGAGAGTCACCGTGTATATCAGCCAGTTTCAGAGAGAGTCACCGAGTGTCACAGCGTGTCTCAGAGTGCCAGAAAGAGTGACAGTGTGTCACAGTCTGTCATAGAGAATCACAGTGTATCTCAGCCATTGTCAGAGAGAGTCACCGAGGGTCACAATGTGCCTTAGAGGGTGTCAGGGAGCGTCAGAGAGTGTCCAATTGGTTCAAAGAGAGTCTCAGCGAGGGTCAGAGAGCGTCACAGCATGTCACAGTCTGTCAGAGAGTGTCGCAGTTTGTCTCAATCTGTCAGAAATTGTGACAGTGTGTTTCAGAGTGTCGGAGGATGTTAAAGGCAGTCCGAGAGTGTCAGTTTGTCTCAGAGAGGGTCAGAATGTGTCTCAGAGAGGGTCAGAGTTTATCTCAGAGAGGGTCACAGTCTGTGTCAGAGAGTGTCATACAGGTTCACAGTCTGTCAGAGAGTGTCACAGTGTGCCTCAGAGGGTTTCAGAGAGTGTCAAATTGTGTCAAAGAGAGTTTCAGCGAGGATCAGAGAGCATCACAGTGTGTCAGTCTGTCAGATAGTGTCGCAGTTTGTCTCGATCTGTCAGACATTGTGACAGTGTGTTTCAGAGAGTGTCGGAGAGTGTTAGAGTGAATCAGAGAGTGACACAGTTTGTCTCAGAGAGGATCAGAGTGTGTCTGAATCCGTCTCAGAGAGTGTCAGAGAGCGTCAGAGTTTATCTCAGAGAGGGTCACAGTCTGTCTCAGAGAGTGTAATAGAGGATCACAGTCTGTTAGAGTGTAGCAGTGTTTTTCAGAGAGTGACAGAACGAGGGCGAGAGTGTCACAGAGTGCCTCAGAGAGTGTCAGAGAGGGTCAGCGAATGCCACAGTGTGTCTTAGAGAGTGTCACGTTGTCTCAGAGAATGTTACGATGTGTCAGAGAGCGTTCCAGTGCTTCACAGTCTGTCAGAGAGTGTCACAGTGTATCTCAGACATTGTCAGAGAGAGTCACAGCGTGTGACAGTATCTCTCAGAGTGTCAGAGAGAGTGACCATGTGTCACAGTCTGTCAGAGAGTGTCATAGTGTGCCTCAGAGAGTTTCAGAGAGAGTCAGAGAGTGTCACAGTTTGGCTAAGTGAGTGTCAGAGAGAGTCGGAGAATGTCACAGTGCGTCACAGTTCTCAGAGAGTGTCATAGTGTGTCTCAGAGAGTGTCAGAGAGAGTCAGAGAGTGTTACAGTGAATATGAGAGAGGTTCCTAGAGTTACACTGTGTCTCAGAGAGTGTCACAGTGTATCTCAGAGAGTCAGAGAGAGTCAGAAAGTGTCACAGTGTGTCGCAGAGAGTGTCAGAGAGAGTCAGATAATGTCACAGTGTGTCACATGCTGTCATAGAGTTATACAGTGTGCCTCAGTGCCAGAGAAAGTTAGAGAATGACACAGAGTCTTAGTCGGTCAGAGAGTGTCACATTGTGTCTCAGAGAGTGTCAGAGAGGGTCAGAGAGTGTCACAGTGTATCAGAAATTGTGACAGTGTTTTTCAGAGAGTATAAGAGAGAGTCAATGAGTGCCACAGTCTGTCTCAGGGAGGGTCAGAGTGTGTCGCAGTGTGTCTCAGAGAGTGTCAGAGAGGGTAACAGCCTGTCTCAGAGAGTGTCAGAGAGGGTCACAGTCTGTCAGAGAGTGTTACAGTGTGTCGCGGAGAGTGACAGAAAGAGGGAGAGAGTGTCACAGAGAAGCTCAGAGAGTGTCAGAGAGTGTCAGTGAATGCCACAGTGTGTCTCCGAGAGTGTCACAAGGTCTCAGAGAGTGTCACAAAGTGTCAGACAGTGTAACAGTGGGCCAAAGAGTGTCACAGTGTGTCACAGTCTGTCAGAGAGTGTCACAGGGTATCTCAGACAGTGTCAGAGAGAGTCACAGAGTGTCACAGTATTTCTCAGAGTGTCAGAGCGAGTGACCATGGGTCATAGTCTGTCAGAGAGTGTCACAGTGCGCCTCAGAGAGAGTCAGAGAGAGTCAGAGAGTGTCACAGTGTGGCTAAGAGAGTGCCAGAGAGAGTCAGATAATGTCACAGTGTGTCACAGTTGTCAGAGAGTGTCATAGTGTGTATCAGAGAGAGTCCGAGAGTGTTACAGTGAGTATCGGAGAGTTTCAGAGATTTTCACACTGTGTCTCAGAGAGTGTCACAGTGTATCTCAGAGAGTCAGAGAGAGTCAGAAAATGTCACAGTGAGTCGTAGAGAGTGTCACAGTGTGTCAGAGTGTTACATTGTGTCTCAGAGAGTGTCAGAGAGGGTCAGAGAGTGTCAAGTGTGTCACAGTCTGTCAGAGAGTGTCACATTGTGTCTCAGAGAGTGTCCGAGAGGATCAGAGAGTGTCACTGTGTGTCACAGTCTGTCAGAGAGTGTCGTAGTGTGTCTCAGAGAGAGTCTGAGAGTGTTCCAGTGGGTCTCAGAGAGTGTCAGGTAGAGTCAGAGCGTGTCACAATCTGTCAGAAATTGTGACAGTGTGTCTCAGAGAGTGTCAGAGAGAGTCAATGAGTGTCACAGTCTGTCTCAGGGAGGGTCAGAGTGTGTCACAGTGTGTCTTAGAGAGTGTCAGAGATGGTCAGAGTTTGTCTCAGAGATGCTCACAGTCTGTCTCAGAGAGTATTAGAGAGGGTCACAATCTGTCAGAGAGTGTTATGGTGTGTCTCAGAGAGTGACAGAAAGAGGGAGAGAGTGTCACCGAGTGCCTCAGAGAGTTTTCGAGAGCGTCTGTGAGTGCCACAATATGTCTCTGAGAATGTCACAAGTTCTCACAGAATGTCACGATGTGTCAGAGAGTGTCACAGTGTATCTCAGACAGTGTCAGAGAGAGTCAGAGAGCGTCACAGTGTATGTCAGAGTGTCAGAAAAAGTGACACAGTGTCACAGTCTGTCAGAGAGTGTCAAGGTGTATCTCAGAGAATGTCAGAGAGTGTTACAGTGTATATCAGAGAGTGTCAGAGAGTTTCACAGCGTGTCTCACAGAGTATCACAGTGTGTCTCAGAGAGTCAGAAAACGTCATAAAGTGTCACAGTGTGTCGCAGAGTGTGTCACAGTGTGTCTAAGAGAGTGTCAGAGAGAGTCAGAGAGTGTCAAAGTGTGTTACAGTCTGTCAGAGAGTGTCACAGTGTGCGTCAGTGAGTGTCAGAGAAAGTCAGTGTGTCACAGTATGCCTCAGAGTGTCAATAGAGTAAAAGTGTCACAGTCTGTCTCAGAGTGTCACAGAGTCCACTGTGTGTCTCAGAGAGTGACACAGTGTCTCAGAGAATGTCACAGTGCGTCTCAGAGAGTGTCACAGTGTGACTCAGGGAGCCAGAGAGAGGCAGGAAGTGTCACAGTGTGTCTCATAGAGTGTCACCGTGTCTCAGAGAATGTCACCGTGTCTCAGAGAGTGTCATAGTCATTCAGAGTGTCACAGTGTGTCAGAGAGTGTCGTAGTGTGTCACAGTGTCTTTCAGAGTGTCTCGTTGTGTTTCACAGAGTGTCAGAGAGAGTCTATGAGTGTCCCAGTCTGTCTCAGGGAGGATCAGAATGTGTCACAGTGTGTCTCAGATAGTGTCAGAGATGGTCAGAGTTTGTCTCAGAGAGGGTCACAATCTGTCCCAGAGAGTGTCAGAGAGGGTCAGTGAGTGCCACAGTGTGTCTCCGATGGTATCACAACGTCTCAGAGAATTTCACGATGTGTAGGAGAGTTTCACAGTGAGTCAGACAGAGTGAAAGTGTGTCTCAGAGAGATTCAGAGAGTGACAAATTGTGTCTACGTGAGTGTCAGAGAAAGTCAGAGAATATCACAGTGTTTCATAGTCTGTCAGAGAATGTCACGGTGTGTCTTACAGAGTGCCAGAGTGGGTCAGAGAGTGTCACAGTGTGTCAAAGCGTGTCAGAGAGTGTCAGTGTATCACAGTCTATCCGAAATTGTTCCAGTGTGTCTCAGAGAGTGTCAGAGAGAGTCAGAGAGTGTCACAGTGTGTATCAGACAGTGTCAAAGAGTTTCACAGTGTGTCTCACAGAGTGTCAGAGATGTTCAGAGTTAGTCTCAGAGAGGGTCACAGACTGTCTCAGAGAGTGTCAGAGAGGGTCACAGTCTTTCAGAGAGTGCTACAGTGTGCCTCAGTGAGTGTCAGAGAGAGTCAGAGAGTGTCACATGCTGTCAGAGAGTGTCACAGTTTGCCTCAGTGAGTGAAAGACAAAGTTAGAAAATGTCACAGTGTGACATAGTCTGTCAGAGAGTGTCACATTGTGTCTCAGAGAGTGTCGGAGACGATCAGAGAGTGTCACGGTGTGTCACAGGCTGTCAGAGAGTGTCATAGTGTGTCTCAGAGAGAATCCCAGAGTGTTCCACTGTGTCTAAGAGAGGGTCAGATAGAGTCAGAGCGTGTCACAGTCTGTCAGAAATTGTGACAGTGTGTTTCAGAGAGGGTAAGAGAGAGTCAATGAGTGTCACAGTCTGTCTCAGGGAGGGTCAGTGTGTGTCACAGTGTGTCTCAGAGAGTGTCAGAGATGTTCAGAATTTGTCTCAGGGAGTGTCACAGTCTGTCAGAGAGTGTCACAGTGTGCCTTAGAGAGTGTCAGAGAGAGTCGGGGAATGTCACAGTGTGTCTAAGAGAGTGTCAGAGAGAGTTAGAGTATGTCACAGTGCATCACAGTCTGTCAGACAGTGTCACGGTGTGTCTCAGAGTGTGTCAGAGAGAGAGTCAGAAAGTGTTTCAGCGAGTACTGGAGAGGTTCAGAGAGTTTCACAGAGTGTCTCAGAGAGTGTCAGAGAATGCCACATTGGGTCAATGCTGTCAGAGAGTGTCACAGTTTGCCTCGCTGAGTGCCAGAGAATGTCAGAGAATGTCACAGTGGGTCATAGTCTGTCAGAGAGTGTCACAGTGTGTCATAGTCTGTCAGAACTTGTGACAGTGGGTTTTAGAGAGTGTCAGAGAGAGTCAATGAGTGCCACAGTCTGTCGCAGGGAGGGTCAGAGTGTGTCACAGCGTGTCTCAGAAAGTGTCAGAGATGGTCAGAGTTTGTCTCAGAACGGGTCACAGTCTGTCAGAGAGTGTTACAGTGTGTCTCAGCGAGTGACTGAAAGAGGAGATAGTGCCACAGAGTGCCTCAGAGAGTGTGAGAGCGCGTCACAGTGTGTCACAGTCTGTCAGACAGTGTCACAGTGTGCCACAGAGAATTTATGAGAGAGTCAGAGAGTGTCACAGTTTGGCTAAGAGACTGTCAGAGAGAGAGTCACAGTGAGTATCGGAGAGGTTCGGAGAGTTTCACTGTATGTCTCAGAGAGTGTAACAGTGTATCTCAGAGAGTCAGAGAGAGTCAGAAAGTGTCACAGTGTGTCGCAGAGAGTGTCACAGTGTGTCTAAGAGAATGTCAGAGAGTCAGACAGTGTCACAGTGTGTCTCAGAGAGTGTCAAAAAGGGAATAGTTTTCACAGTGTGTCACAGTCTGTCAGAGAGTGTTACAGTGTGTTTCAGCGAGTGTCAGAGAGAGTCAGTGCGTGTCACAGCCTGTCTCAGGGAGGGTCAGAGTGTGTCACAATGTGTCTCAGAGAGTGACAGAGGTGTCTCAGAGAGGGTCACAGTCTGTCTCAGAGAGTGTCAGGGAGCGTCACAGTCTGTCAGAGAGTGTCATAGTGTGTCTTAGAGCATGACAGAAAGAGGGAGAGATTGTCACAGTGTTTCTCAGAGAGTGTCAGAGATGGTCAGAGTTTGTCTCAGAGAGGGTCATAGTATGGGAGAGAGTGTCGTAGTGTGTCACAGTATGTTTCAGAGTGTCTCGGTGTGTTTCACAGAGTGTCAGAGAGATTCTATGAGTGTCCCAGTCTGTCTCAGGGAGTGTTAGAGTGCGTCGCAATGTGTCTCAGAAAGTGTCAGAGATGGTCAGAGTTTGTCTCAGAGCGGGTCACAGTCTGTCAGAGAGTGTTACAGTGTGTCTCAGCGAGTGACTGAAAGAGGAGATAGTGTCACAGAGTGCCTCAGAGAGTGTCAGAGCGCGTCACAGTGTGTCACAGTCTGTCAGAGAGTGTCACAGTGTGCCACACAGAGTTTCCCAGAGTCAGAGAGTGTCACAGTGTGTCTAAGAGAGTGTCACAGTGTGTCTAAGAGAACGTCAGAGAGAGTCAGACAGTGTTACAGTGTGTTTCAGCGAGTGTCAGAGAGAGTCAGTGCGTGTCACAATCTGTCTCAGGGAGGGTCAGAGTGTGTCACAACGGGTCTCAGAGAGTGTCAGAGATGTCTCAGAGAGGGTCACAGTCTGTCTCAGAGAGTGTCAGGGAGGGTCACAGTCTGTCAGAAAGTGTCATAGTGTGTCACAGTGTTTCTCAGAGAGTGTCAGAGATGGTCAGAGTTTGTCTCAGAGAGTGTCAGAGAGGGTCACAGTCTGTCAGAGAGTGTTACAATGTGTCTCAGCGAGTGACTGAAAGAGGGAGATAGTTTCACAGAGTGCGCCAGAGCGTGTCACAGTGTGTCACAGTCTGTCAGAGAGAGTCACAGTGTATCTCATACATGGTCAGAGAGAGTCACAGACTGTCACAGTATGCCTCAGAGTGTCAGAGAGAGTGACCGTGTGTCACAGTCTGTCAGAGAGTGTCACAGTGTGCCTCAGAGAGTTTTAGAGAGAGTGACAGTGTGTCACAGTCTGTCAGAGAGCTTCACAATGGGCCTCAGAGAGAGTCAGAGAATGTCACAGTCTGTCAGTGAGTGTCACAGTGTGCCTCAGAGGGTGTCAGAGAGAGTCATAATGTGTCAGATTGTGTCAAAGAGAGTTTCAGAGAGGGTCAGAGAGCGTCACAGTGAGTCACAGCCTGTCAGAGTGCGTCACAGTGTTTCTCGGGGAGTGTCGGAGGGTGTCAGAGAGTGTCACAGTGTGTCTCAGAGAGTGTCAGAGAGAGTCAGAGAGTGTTACAGTGAGTATCAGAGAGGTTCAGAGAGTTTCAATGTGTGTCTCAGAGAGTGCCACAGTGTATCGCAGAGAGTCAGAGAGAGAGTCAGAGAGTGGCACAGTATGTCTCAGAGATTGTCACAGTGTGTCACAGTCTGTCAGAGAAGATTACAGTGTATTTCCGAGTGTGTCAGAGAGAGTCAGAGAATATCTCAGAGATGGTCACAGTCTGTGAGAGACTGTTACAGAGTGTCTCAGAAAGAGTCAGAGAGTATCACAATGTGGCTCAGAGAGTTTCGGAGATGGACGAATGTGTTACAGTGTGTCTCAAAGTGTCAGAGAGAGTCAGAGAGTGTTAAAATGTGTCTCAGAGAGCGTCATAGTTGTTACAGTCTGTCTCAGGAAGGGTCAGAGATGGGCAGAGTTTGTCTCAGAGAGGGTCGCAGTCTGTCAGAGAGTGTTACAGTGTGTCTCAGAGAATAACAGAAAGAGTGAGGGATTCTCACAGATTGCCTCAGAGCGTGTCAGAGAGAGTCAGAGAGTATCACAGTCTGTCTCAGAGAGTGTCACAGAGGACACAGTGTGTCTCAGAGAGTGACACAGTGTCTCAGTGAATGTCACAGTGTGTCTGAGAGAGTGTCACAGTGTGTCTCAGAGAGCCAGAGCGAGACAGAAAGTATCACAGTGTGTCTTATAGAGTGTCACAGTGTCTCAGAGAATGTCACCGTGTCTCAGAGAGTGTCTTAGTCAGTCAGAGAGTGTCACAGTGTGTCAGAGAGTGTCATATTGTGTCACAGTGTGTTTCAGAATGTCTCGGCGTGCTTCACAGAGTGTCGGAGAGAGTCAATGAGTGTCCCAGTCTGTCTCATGGAGGGTCCGTGTGTTTCTCAGTGTGTCTCAGAGAGTGTCAGAGATGGACAGATTTTGTCACATGGAGAGTTACAGTCTGTCCCAGAGAGTGTCATAGAGGGTCACAGTCTGTCAGAGATTGTTACAGTGTGTCTCAGAGATGGTCAGTGAGTGCCACAGTGTTTCTCCGAGAGTATCACATTGTCTCAGAGAATTTCACGATGTGTAGAAGAGTTTCACAGTGAGTCAGACAGTGTCTCAGTGTGCTTCAGAGAGTGTCAGAGAGTGTCACAGTGTGTCTCAGAGAGTCAGAGTGTCAGAAAGTGTCACAGTGTGCCTCAGTGAGCGTCAGAGAAAGTCAGAGAATGTAACAGTGTGTCATAGTCTGTCAGAGGGTATCAGAGAGGGTCAGAGAGTGTCACAGTGTATCACAGCCTGTCCGAGAGTGTCACAGTGTGTCACAGTCTGTCAAGGTTTGTCAGAGTGTGCCTCAGAGAGTGCCAGAGAGAGTCAGAGACTATTACAGTTAGTATCAGAGAGTATTGGGGATTTTTACAGTGTGTCTCAGAGTGTCAGAGAGAGTCAGAGAGCGCCACAGTGTATCTCAGAGAGTGTTGCAGTGTGTCTAAGAGAGCATCGGAGAGAGTCAGGGAATGTCACAGCGTGTCATCATGTGTCAGAGAGTGCCACAGTGTGTCTAAGAGAGTGTCAGAGAGTGTCACAGTCTGTCTCAGAAAGGGTCAGAGTTTTTCACAGTCTGTCAGAGAGCGTCACAGTGTGTCACAGTCTGTCAGCGAGTGTCGCTGTTTGTCTCAATATGTCAGAAATTGTGATAGTGTGTTTCAGAGTGTCAGAGAGTGTGAGAGAGAATCAGAGAGTGTCACAGTTTGTCTCAGAGAGGGTCAGAGTGTGTCACAATTTGTCCAAGAGAGGGTCAGGATTTATCTCAGAGAGGGTCACAGTCTGTCTCAGAAAGTGTCATGCAGGGTCACAGTCTGGTGGAGAGTGTTGCAATGTGTCTCAGAGAGTGACAGTACGAGGGAGAGTGTGTCACAGAGTGCCTCAGAGAGTGTCAGAGAAGGTGAGCGAACGCCACAGTGTGTATCAGAGAGTGTCACATTGTCTCAGAGAATGTCACGATGTGTCAGATAGTGTCGCAGTGTGTCAGAGAGTGTCACAGTGTGTCATAGAATGTCATAGCATGTCTCAGAGCTTCTCAGAGAGTGTCACATTATGTCACAGTCTGTCAGAGAGTGTCACAGTGTATCTCAGACATTGTCAGAGAGAGTCACCGAGTGTCACAGTATGCCTCAGAGTGTCAGAGAGAGTGACCGTGTGTCACAGTCTGTCAGAGAGTGTCACAGTGTGCCTCAGAGAGTTTTAGAGTGAGTCAGAGAGTGTCGCAGTTTGGCTAAGAGAGTGTCAGAGAGAGTCGAGAATGTCACAGTGTGTCACAGTGTTTCTGAGAGAGTGTCAGAGAGTGTCAGAGAGTGTCACAGTGAGTATGAGAGAGGTTCAGAGAGTTTCAATGTGTGTCTCAGAGAGTGTCGTACTGTATCTCAGAGAGTCAGAGAGAGTCAGAAAATGTCACTGTGTGTGCAGGGAGTGTTCAGTGTGTCTAAGAGAGTGTCAGAGAGAGTCAGATAATGTCACAGTGTGTCACATGCTGTCATAGAGTATCACAGTGTGCCTCAGTGCCAGAGAAAGTCAGAGAATGTCACAGTGTGTCATAGTCGGTCAGAGAGTGTCACATTGTGTCTCAGTCTGTCAGAGCATGTCACAGTGTGTCCGATATTGTGACAGTGTGTTTCAGAGAGTATAAGAGAGAGTCAATGAATGTCGCATTCTGTCTCAGCGAGGGTCAGAGTGTGTCATAGTGCGTCTCAGCGAGTGTCACAGTTTGTCTCAGAGAGCCAGATAGAGTCAGAGAGTGTCACAGTGAGTCTCAGAGAGTATCACAGTGAGCCCCAGATAGTCAGAGAGTGGCACAGCATGTCTCAGAGAGTGTCACAGTGTGTCACAGTCTAATCAGATTGTGTCACATTGTTCCTCAGGGAGTGTCAGAGGGAGCCGGAGAGTGTCACAATGTGTCTAAGAGAATGTCATAGAGAATCAGAGAGTGTCACAGTGTGCCTCAGTTCCAGAGAAAGTCAGAGAATGTCACAGTGTGTCATAGTCGGTCAGAGAGTGTCACATTGTGTCTCAGTCTGTCAGAGCGTGTCACAGTGTGTCAGAAATTCTGACAGTGTGTTTCAGAAAGTGTAAGAGAAAGTCAACGAATGTCACAGTCTGTCTCTGCAAGGGTCAGAGTGTGTCTCAGAGAGTGTCACAGTGTGTCTCAGAGAGCCAGATAGAGTCAGAAAGTGTCACAGTGTGTCTCAGAGAGTGTCAGAGAGGGTCAGTGAGTGCCACAGTGTGTCTCCGAGAGTATCACAATGTCTCAGAGAATTTCACGATGTGTAGGAGAGTTTCACAGTGAGTCAGGCATGTCACAGTGTGCTTCAGAGAGTGTCACAGAGTGTCACAGAGTGTCACAGAGTGACTCAGAGAGTCAGAGTGTCAGAACGTGTCACAGCGAGTCTAAGAGAGAGTCAGAGAATGTCACAGCGTGTCACGTGCTGTCAGAGTGTGTCACAGTGTGCCTCGGTGAGTGCCAGAGAAAGGCAGAGAATGAAACAGTGTGTCACAGTCTGTCAGAGAGTGTCACAGCGTGTCTCAGAGAGTGTCAGAGAGAGTCAGATAGTGTTTCAGTGAGTATCGGAGAGGTTCAGAGGGTTTCACTGTGTCTCACAGTGGGTCACAGTCTGTCTCAGAGAATGTCAGGGAGGGTCTCAGTCTGTCAGAGAGTGTCATATTGGGTCTTAGAGCGTGACAGAAAGAGGGAGAGAGTGTCACAGTGTTTCTCATAGAGAGTTAGAGAGTGTCACAATGTGTCACAGTCTGTCAGAGAATCACAGTGTATCTCAGACATTGTCAGAGAGAGTCACCGAGTGTCACAGTGTGTCTCAGAATGTCAGAGAGAGTGACAGTGTGTCATAGTCTGTCAGAGAGCTTCACAGTGGGCCTCACAGATTGTCAGAGAGTGTCAAATTGTGTCAAAGAGAGTTTCAGAGAGGGTCAGAGAGCGTCACAGTGTGTCACATTCTGTCAGAGAGTGTCGTTGTTTGTCTCAGAGAGAGTCAGAGTGTTTCAGAATGTGTCTCAGAGAGTCAGAGAGAGCGTCAGAGTTTATTTTAGAGAGGGTCACAGTCTGTCTCAGAGAGTGTCATAGAGGATCACAGTCTGTTAGGGAGTGTCGCAGTGTGTCTCAGGAAGTGACAGAACAAAGGAGAGAGTGTCACAGAGTGCCTCAGAGAGTGTCAGAGAGGGTCGGCGAATGCCACAGTGTGTCTCAGAGAGTGTCACATTGTCTCAGAGAATGTCATAGTGTGTCTCAGAGTGTGTCAGAGTGTAACAGTGTGTCAGAGAGTGTCAATGTGTGTCAGAGTGTGTCACAGTATGTCACAGTCTGTCAGTGAGTGTCACAGTGTATCTCAGACATTGTCAGATAGAGTCACAGAGTGTCAATGAATGCCTCAGAGTGTCACAGAAAGTGACAGTGTGTCACAGTCTGTCAGAGAGTGTCACAGTGTGCCTCAGAGAGTTTCAGAGAGAGTCAGAGAGTGTCACAGTGTGTCTAAGTGAGTGTCAGAGAGAGTCAGAGAATATCACAGTGTGCCACAGTCTGTCAGAGAGTGTCACGGTTTGCCTCAGAGGGAGTAAGAGAGTGTCACAGTGAGTATTGAAGAGGTTCAGAGAGTTTTACTGTGTGTCTCAGAGAGTGTCACAGTGTATCTCAGCGAGTCAGAGAGAGTCACAGTGAGTATCGGAGAGGTTCAGAGAGTTTCACTGTGTGTCTCAGAGAGTGTCACAGTGTATCTCAGAGAGACAAAGAGAGTCAGAAAGTGACACAGCGTGTCGCAGAGAGTGTCACAGTGTGCTTAAGAGAGTGTCAAAGAGAGTCACAGTGTGTTGCAGTCTGTCAGAGAGAGTCACAGTGTGCCTCAGAGCCAGAGAATGTCAGAGAATGTCACAGTGTGTCATAGTCTGTCAGAGAGTGTCACAGTGTGTCAGAAATTGTGGCAGTGTGTTTCAGAGAGTGTAAAAGAGAGACAATGAGGGTCACAATCTGTCTCAGGGAGGGTCAGAGTGTGTCACAGTGTGTCTCAGAGAGCCAGATAGAGTCAGCGAGTGTCACAGTGTGTCTCAGAGAGTGTCACAGTGTGTCACAGTCTGTCAAAGAAGATTACATTTTATTTCCGAGTGTGTCAGAGAGAGGCAGAGAATATCTCAGAGATGGTCACAGTATGCGAAAGAGTGTTACAGAGTGACGCAGAAAGTGATAGAAAGATTCAGAGAGTGTCACAATGTGTCTCAGAGAGTTTCAGAGATGGCCAAATGTGTTACAGTGTTTCTCAAAGTGTCAGAGAGAGTCAGAGAGTGTTACAATGTGTCTCAGAGAATGTCAGAGTGTGTTACAGTCTGTCTCAGAGAGTGTCAGAGATGGTCAGAGTTTGTTTCAGAGAGGGTCACAGTCTGTCAGAGAGTGTTCCAGTGTGTCTCCGAGAATAACAGAAAGAGGGAGGGAGTTTCACAGATTGCCTCAGAGAGATTAGATTTTAGATTACTTACAGTGTGGAAACAGGCCCTTCGGGCTAACAAGTCCACACCGACTCACCGAAGGGCAACCTACCCATACCCCTACATTTACCCCTTACCTAACACTACGGGCAATTTCGCATGGCCAATTCACCTGACCCGCACATCTTTGGACTGTGGGAGGAAACCGGAGCACCCGGAGGGAACCCACGCAGACACGGGAGAACGTACAAACTCCACACAGTCAGTCGCCTAAGTCGGGAATTAAACCCGGGTCTCAGGCGCTGTGAGACAGCAGTGAGTTTCACAGTGAGTCAGACAGTGTCACAGTGTGTCTCAGAGAGTGTCACTGAGAGTCAGAGAGTGTCACAGTCTGTCTCAGAGAGTGACAGAGAGTCCACTGTGTGTCTCAGAGAGTGGCACAGTGTCTCAGAGAATGTCAGTGTGTCTCAGAGAGTATCACAATGTGTCTCAGAGAGCCAGAGCGAGGCAGAAAGTGTCACAGTGTGTCGCATAAAGGGTCACCGTGTCTCAGAGTATGTCACCGTGTCTCAGAGAGGGTCATAGTCAGTCAGAGAGTGTCACAGTGTGTCAGAGAGTGTCATAGTCCGTCAGAGAGTGTCACAGTGTGTCAGAGTGTGTCATAGAGTGTCACAGTGTGTTTCAGAGTGTCTCGGTGTGCTTCACAGCATGTCGGAGAGAGTCAATGAGTGTCCCAATCTGTCTCATGGAGGGTCCGTGTGTTTCTCAGTGTGTCTCAGATAGTGTCAGAGATGGTCAGAGTTTGTCTCATGGAGAGTCACAGTCTGTCCTAGAGAGTGTCAGAGAGGGTCACAGTCTGTCAGAGAGTGTTACAGTGTGTCTCAGAGAGGGTCAGAGCGGGCCAGTGAGTGCCACAGTGTGTCTCCGAGAGTATCACAATATCTCAGAGAATTTCACGATGTGTAAGAGAGTTTCACAGTGAGTCAGACAGTGTCTCAGTGTGTCTCAGAGAGTGTCAGAGAGTGTCACAGTGTGCCTCAGAGAGTCGGAGTGTCCGAACGTGTCACAGTGTGTCTGAGAGAGTCCGAGAGTGTGAGAGTGTACCTCAGAGAGTTTCAGAGAGAGTCAGAGAATGTCACAGTGTGTCGCAGTCTGTCAGAGTTTGTCAGATTGTGCCTCAGAGAGTGCCAGAGAGATTCGGAGACTGTTACAGTCCGTATCAGAGATTATTGGAGATTTTTACAGTGTGTCTCAGTGTCAGAGAGAGTCAGAAAGTGTCACAGTGTGTCTCAGAGAGTGTTGCAGTGCGTCTAAGAGAGTATCGGAGAGAGTCAGGGAATGTCACAGTGTGTTATCATGTGTCAGAGAGTGAAACAGTGTGTCACAGAGAGTGTCAGAGAAAGTCGACGAATGTCACAGTGTGTCATAGTCTGTCAGACAGTGTCACAGTGTCTCAGAGAGTGTCAGAGAAGGTAAGAGTTTTCACAGTGTGTCACAGTCTGTCAGACAGTCTCACAATGGGTCACAGTCTGTCAGAAATTGTTACAATGTGTTTCATCGAGTGTCGGAGAGTGTCACAGTTTGTCACAGTCTGTCAGAAATTGTGACAGTGTGTTTCAGAGAGTGTCAGAAAGAGTCAATGAGTGTCACAGTCTGTCTCAGGGAGGATCAGAGATGGTCAGAGTTTGTCTCAGAGAGGGTCACAGTCTGTCTCAGAGATTGTCAGGGAGGATCACTGTCTGTCAGAGAGTGTCATAATGTGTCTTAGAGCATGGCAGAAAGAGGGTGAGATTGTCACAGTGTTTCTCAGCGAGTGTCAGAGAGTGTCAGAGAGTGTCAAAGTCTGCCAGAGAGAGTCACAATGTATCTCAGACATTGTCAGAGAGAGTCACCGAGTGTCACAGTCTTTCTCATGGCGTCAGAGAGAGTGACAGTGTGTCACAGTCTGTCACAGAGCTTCACAGTGGGCCTCAGAGATTGTCAGAGAGAGTCAGAGAATGTCACAGTCTGTCAGAGCGTGTCACAGTGTGCCGAAGAGAGTTTCAGAGTTGGTCAGAGAGCGTCACAGTGTGTCACAGTCTGTCAGAGTGTGTCGCAGTTTGTCTCAATCTGTCAGAAATTGCGACAGTTGGTTTCAGAGAGTGTCAGAGAGAGTCAAAGAGTGTCACAGTGTGTTTAAGAGAGTGTCAGAGAGAGTCAGATAATGTCATAGTGTGTCATATGTTTTCATAGAGTGTTACAGTGTGCCTCAGTGCCAGAGAAAGTCAAAGAATGTCACAGTGTGTCACAGTCTGTCAGAGAGTGTCACAGTGTTTCTCAGAGAGTGTCAGAGGATGTAAGAGTTTTCACAGTGTGTCACAGTCTGTCAAACAGTGTCACAGTGTGTCAGAAATTGTGACAGTGTTTCAGAGAGTGTAAGAGAGAGTCGATGAGTGTCACAGTCTGTTTCAGGGAGGTCCAGAGTGTGTCACAGTGTGTCTCATAGAGTTTCACAGTGTGTCTGAGAGAGCCAGATAGAGTCGGACAGTGTCATTGTGTGTCTCAGAGAGTGTCACAGTTAGTCTCAGAGAGTCAGAGACTGGCACAGTATGTCTCACAGAGTATCACAGTGTGTTACACTCTGTCAGAGAAGATTACAGTGTATTTCCGAATCTGTCAGAGAGAGTCAGAGAATATCTCAGAGATGGTCACAGTCTGTGAGCGAGTGTTACAGAGTGTCTCAGAAAGTGACACTAAGAGTCAGAGAGTGTCACAATGTGTCTCAGAGTTTCAGAGATGGCTGAATGTGTCACACTGTGTCTCAATGTGTCAGAGAGTGTCAGGGAGTGTTGGAATGCGTCTCAGAGAGTGTCAGAGTGTGTTACAGCCTGTGTCAGAGAGTGTCAGAGATGGTCAGAGCTTGTCTCCGAGAGGGTCACAGTCTGTAGAGAGTGTTACAGTGTGTCTCAGAGAATAACAGAAAGAGTGAGGGAGTGTCACAGATCGCCTCGGAGAGTGTCAGAGAGAGTCACAGTGTGTCTCAGAGAGTCGGAGTGTCAGAAAATGTCACAGTGTGTCTACGAGCGTGTCAGAGAGAGAGTCAGAGAATGTTTCGGTGTGTCACGTGCTGTCAGAGAGTGTCACAGTGTGCCTCAGCGAGTGTCAGAGAAAGTCAGAGAATGTAACAGTGTGTCATAGTCTGTCAGGGAGTGTCTCAGCGTGTCTCAGAGAGGGTCAGAGAGGGTCCGAGAGTGTCACAGCGTATCGCGGTCTGTCGTAGAGTGTCACAGTGTGTCAGAGTGTGTCACAGTGTGCCTCACGGAGTGTCAGAGGGAGTCAGAGTGTGTCACATTGTGTCTAAGAGTGTCAGCGTGAGTCAGAGAATATCACAGTGTGTCACAATCTTTCAGCGAGTGTCACCGTGTGCCTCAGAGAGTGTCGCAGGGTATCTAAGAGAGTGTCGCAGAGAGTCAGGGAATGTCACAGTGTGTCACAGTCTGTCAGGGTTGGTCAGAGTATGCCTCAGAGAGTGCCAGAGAGAGTCAGAGACTGTTACAGTCAGTATCAGAGAGGATTGGAGATTTTTACAGTGTGTCTCAGAGTGTCAGAGATAGTCAGAAAGTGTCACAGTGTGTTTCAGAGAGTGTTGCAGTGTGTCTAAGAGAGTCAGGGAATGTCACAGCATGTCATCATGTGTCAGAGAGTGTTACAGTGTGTCTAAGAGATTGTCAGAGAGTGTCACAGTCTGTCTCAGAGAGTCAGAGAATGGCACAGCATGTCTCACAGAGTATCACAGTGTGTCACACTCTGTCAGAGAAGATTACAGTGTATTTCCGAATCTGTCAGAGAGAGTCAGAGAATATCTCAGAGATGGTCACAGTCTGTGAGCGAGTGTTATAGAGTGTCTCAGAAAGTGACACTAAGAGTCAGAGAGTGTCACAATGTGTCTCAGAGATTCAGAGATGGCCGAATGTGTCACAGTGTGTCTCAAAGTGTCAGAGAGTGTCAGGGAGTGTTGGAATGAGTCTCAGAGAGTGTCAGAGTGTGTTACAGCCTGTCTCAGAGAGTGTCAGAGATGGTCAGAGCTTGTCTCCGAGAGGGTCACAGTCTGTAGAGAGTGTTACAGTGTGTCTCAGAGAATAACAGAAAGAGTGAGGGAGTGTCACAGATCGTCTCAGAGAGTGTCAGAGAGAGTCACAGTGTGTCTCAGAGAGTCGGAGTGTCAGAAAATGTCACAGTGTGTCTACGAGCGTGTCAGAGAGAGTCAGAGAATGTTTCGGTGTGTCACGTGCTGTCAGAGTGTCACAGTGTGCCTCAGTGAGTGTCAGAGAAAGTCAGAGAATGTAACAGTGTGTCATAGTCTGTCAGGGAGTGTCTCAGAGAGGGTCAGAGAGGGTCAGAGAGTGTCACAGCGTATCGCGGTCTGTAGTAGAGTGTCACAGTGTGTCAGAGTGTGTTACAGTGTGCCTCATGGAGTGTCAGAGTGAGTCAGAGTGTGTCACATTGTGTCTAAGAGAGTGTCAGCGTGAGTCAGAGAATGTCACAGTGTGTCACAATCTTTCAGTGAGTGTCACCATGTGCCTCAGAGAGTGTCGCAGGGTACCTAGGAGAGTGTCGCAGAGAGTCAGGGAATGTCATAGTGTGTCACAGTCTGTCAGGGTTGGTCAGAGTATGCCTCAGAGAGTGCCAGAGAGAGTCAGAGACTGTTACAGTCAGTATCAGAGAGTATTGGAGATTTTTACAGTGTGTATCAGAGTGTCAGAGAGAGTCAGAAAGTGTCACAGTGTGTTTCAGAGAGTGTTGCAGTGTGTCTAAGAGAGTCAGGGAATGTCACAGCGTGTCATCATGTGTCAGAGAGTGTTACAGTGTGTCTAAGAGATTGTCAGAGAGCGTCAGGGAGTGTCACAGTCTGTCCCAGAGAGTGTCACAGTGTGTCACATTCTGTCAGAGAGTGTCAGAGTGTGTCTGAGAAAGTGTCAGAGAGCGACAGAGAGTGTCACAATCTGTGTCAGAGAGTGTCAGAGTGTGTCACAGTCTGTCAGAGAGTGTCACAGTGTGTCTCACAGAGTGTCAGAGAAAGTCAGGGAATGTCACAGTGTGTCACAGTCTGTCAGCAACTGTCACTGTCTGTCTCAGAGAGGGCCAGAGTGTGTCACAGTCTGTCAGAGAGTGTCACAGTGTTTCTCAGAGAGTGTCAGAGAATGTAAGAGTTTTCACAGTGTGTCACAGTCTGTCAGAAATCGTTACAGTGTGTTTCAGAGAGTGTCAGAGAGAGTCAATGAGTGTCGCAGTCTGTCTCAGAGAGGATCAAAATGTGTCACAATGTGTCTCAGAGAGTGTCAGAGTTTGTCTCAGAGAGGGTCACAGTCTGTCTCAGAGAGTGTCAGGGAGGGTCACAGTCTGTCAGAAAGTGTCATAGTGTGTCTTAGAGCATGAAAGAAAGAGGGTGAGATTGTCACAGTGTTTCTCAGAGAGTCTCAGAGAGTGTCAGAGTGTGTGACAGTCTGTCAGAGAGAGTCACGGTGCATCTCAGACATTGTCAGAGAGACTAACAGAGATTCACAGTCTGTCTCATAGTGTCAGAGAGAGTGACAGTGTGTCACAGTCCGTCAGAGATCTTCACAGGTGGGCCTCAGAGCGTGTCAGAGAGAGTCAGAGAATGTCACAGTCAGCCAGAGAGTGTCACAGTGTGCATCAGAGGGTTTCAGAGAGCGTCAGAGAGGGTCAAATTGTGTGAAAGAGAGTTTCAGAGAGGATAAGAGAACCACACAGTGTGTCACAGTCTGTCAGAGAGTGTCACTGTTTGTGTCAATCTGTCAGAAATTGAGATAGTGTATTTCAGAGAGTGTCGGAGAGTGGTAGAGAGAGTCAGGGAGTGTCAGTTTGTCTCAGAGAGGGTTAGAGTGGGTCAGAATGTGTCTCAGAGAGAGGGTCACAGTCTGTCTCAGAGAGTGCCATACAGGGGCACATTCTCTTAGAAAATGCTGTAATGTGACTCAGAGAGTGCCAGTACGAGGGAGAGAATGTCACAGACTGCCTCAGAGAGTGTCAGAGAGGGTCAGCGAATGCCATAGAGTGCCTCAGAGAGTGTCAGCGAATACCACAGTGTGTCTCAGAGAGTGTCACATTGTCTCAGAGAATGTCACGATGTGTCAGAGAATGTCACAGTATGTCTCGGAGAGTGTCAGAGAGTGGCACAGTGTGTCCCAGTCTGTCACAGTCTGTCAGAGAGTGCCACAGTGTATCTTGGACATTGTCAGAGAGAGTCACAGAGTGTCACAGTATGCCTTAGAGTGTCAGAGAGAGTGACCGTGTGTCACAGTCTGTCAGAGAGTGTCACATTATGCCTCAGAGAGAGTAAGAGAGTGTGACAGTTTGGCTAAGAGAGTATGAGAGAGAGTCGGAGAATGACACAGTATGTCACAGTTGTCAGAGTGTAATAGTGTGTCTCAGAGAGTGTCAGAGAGAGTCAATGAGTGTCACAGTCTGTCTCAGGGAGGGTCAGAGTGTGTCACAGTGTGTGTCAGAGAGTGTCAGAGATAGTCAGAGTTTGTCTCAGAGAGGGTCACAGTCTGTCTCAGAGAGTATTAGAGAGGGTCACATCCGTCAGAGAGTATTACAGTGTGTCTCAGAGAATAACAGAAAGAGTGAGGGAGTGTCATAGATTGCCTCAGAGAGTGTCAGAGAGATTCAGAGAGTGTCACAGTCTGTCTCAGAGAGTGACAGAGAGTCCACTGTGTGTCTCAGAGAGTGACAGAGAGTCCACTTTGTGTCTCAGAGTGTGACACAGTGTCTCAGAGAATGTCACAGTGTGTCTCAGAAATGTCACAGTGTGTGTCAGAGAGCAAGAGAGAGGCAGAAAGTGTCACTGTGTGTCTCATATAGTGTCACAGTGTCTCAGAGAATGTCACCGTGTCTCAGAGAGTGCCATAGTCAGTCAGAGAGTGTCACAGTATGTCGGAGAGTGTCATAGTGTTTCACAGTGTGTTTCAGAGTGTCTCGGTGTGTTTCACAGAGTGTCGGAGAGAGTCAATGAGTGTCCCAATCTGTCTCATGGCGGGTCCGTGTGTTTCTCAGTGTGTCTCAGATAGGGTCAGAGATGGTCAGAATTTGTCTCATGGAGGGTCACAGTCTGTCCCAGAGAGGGTCAGAGAGTGTCTCAGTCTTTCAGAGAGTGTTACAGTGTGTCTCAGAGAGGGTCAGTGAGTGCCACAGTGTGTCTCCGAGAGTATCACAATGTCTCAGATAATTTCACAATGTGTAGGAGAGTTTCACAGTGAGTCAGACAGTGTCACAGTGTGCTTCAGAGATTGTCAGAGAGTGCCACAGTGTGTCTCAGAGAGGCAGAGTTTCAGAAAGTGTCGCAGTGTGCCTCAGTGAGCGTCAGAGAACGTCAAAGAATGTAAGTGTCATAGTCTGTCAGAGGGTGTCAGAGAGGATCAGAGAGTGCCACAGTATGTCACAGTCTGTCAGAGTGTGTCACAGTGAGCCTCAGGGAGTGTCGGAGAGAGTCAGAGAGTGTCACATTGTGTCTAAGAGAGTATCAGAGAGAGTCAGAGAATGTCATAGTGTGTCACAGTCTGTCAGAGAGTGTCGCAGTGTGTCTAAGAGAGTGTCGCAGTGTGTCTAAGAGAGTGTCGGAGAGAGTCAGGGAACGTCACAGTGAGTCACAGTCAGTCCGAGAGCGTCATAGTATGCTTCAGACATTGTCAGAGAGATTCAGAGTGTCAGGGGTGTCTCAGAGTGTCAGAGAGAATAACAGTGTGTCACAGTCTGTCAGAGTGTGTCATAGTGTGCCTCAGAGAGTGCCAGAGAGAGTCAGAGACTGTTACAGTCTGTATCAGAGAGTATCGGTGATTTTTACAGTGCGTCTCAGAGTGTCAGAGAGAGTCAGAAAGTAACACAGTGTGTCTCAGAGAGTGTTGCAGTGTGTCTAAGAGATTGTTGGAGAGAGTCAGATAATGTCACAGTGTGTCATCATGTGTCAGAGAGTGTCACAGTGTGTCTAGGAGAGTGTCAGAGAGCGTCAGAGAGTGTCACAGTCTGTCTCAGAGAGTGTCAGAGTGTGTCACAGTCTGTCAGCGAGCGACACAGTGTGTCACAGTCTGTCAGAGAGTGTGGCTGTTTGTCTCAATCTGTCAGAAATTGTGATAGTGTGTTTCAGAGAGAGTCAGAATGTGTTAGAGAGAAACAGAGAGTGACACAGTTTGTCTCAGAGTGTGTCAGAATGTGTCTCAGAGAGGGTCAGGGTTTATCTCAGAGAGGGTCACAGTCTGTCTCAGAAAGTGTCATACAGGGTCACACACTGTTAGAGAGTGTTGCAATGTGTCTCAGAAAGTGACTGTACGAGGGAGAGAATGTCACAGAGTGCCTCAGAGAGGGTCAGCGAATACCACAGTGTGTCTCAGAGAGTGTCTCATTGTCTCAGAGAATGTCACGATGTGTCAGAGAGTGTCACAGTGTGGCAAAGAGTGTCGTAGCATGTCTCAGAGAGGGTCTGAGAGTGACACAGTGCGTCACAGTCTGCCAGAGAGAGTCACCGAGTGTCACAGTATGCCTCAGAGTGTCAGAGAGAGAGTGACCGTGTGTCACAGTCTGTCAGAGAGTGTGACAGTGTGCCTCAGAGAGTTTTACGCAGAGTCACAGAGTGTCACAGTTTGGCTAAGAGAGTGTCAGAATGAGTCGGAGAATGTCACAGTGTGTCACAGTGTGTGTCAGAGAGTGTCACAGTGAGTATTGGGGAGGTTCAGAGAGTTTCACTGTGTGTCTCAGAGAGTGTCACAGTGTATCTCAGAGAGTCAGATAGAGTCACAGTGATTATCGGAGAGGTTCAGAGATTTTAAAATATGTCTCAGAGAGTGTCACAGTGTATCTCAGAGTGTCAGAGAGAGTCAGAAAATGTCACAGTCTATCGCAGAGAGTGTCACAGTGTGTCTAAGAGAATGTCAGAGAGAGTCAGACCATGTCACAGTGTGTCACATGCTGTCATAGAGTGTCACAGTGGGCCTTGGTGCCAGAGAAAGTCACAGAATGTCACAGTGTGTCATCGTCTGTCAGAGAGTGTCACATCGTGTCTCAGAGAATCTCAGAAATGGTCAGAGGGTCACAGTGTTTCACAGTCTGTCAGAGAATGTCACAGTGTGTCAGAAATTGTGACAGTGTGTTTCAGAGAGTGTAAGAGAGAGTCAATGAGTGTCACAGTCTGTCTCAGCGAGGGTCAGAGTGTGTCACAGTGTGTCTCAGAGAGCGGCACAGTGTGTCTCAGAGAGTGTTACAGTGAGTCTCAGAGAGTCAGAGAGTGGCACAGCATGTCTACAGAGTGTCACAGTGTGTCACAGTCTAGTAAGAGTATGTTACAGTCTTCCTCAGGGAGTGTCGGAGGGAGCCAGAGAGTGTCACAGTGTGTCTAAGAGAGTGTCATAGAGAATCAGAGAGTGTCACAGTGTGTCTCAGAGAGTGTCAGAGAGAGTCAGAGAGTGTTACAGTGAGTATCGGAGAGGTTCAGAGAGTTTCACCTGTCTCAGAGAGTGTCACAGTGTATCTCAGAGAGTCATAGATTGGCACAGTAAGTCTCAGAGAGTGTCACAGTGTGTCACAGTCTGTCAGAGAAGATTATAGTGTATTTCCGTGTGTGTCAGAGAGAGTCAGAGAATATCTCAGAGATGGTCACAGTCTGTGAGACAGTGTTACAGAGTGTCTCAGAAAGAGACAGAAAGAGTCAGAGAGTGTCACAATGTGTAGGAGAGTTCCACAGTGAGTCAGACAGGGTCACAGTGTGCTTCAGAGAGTGGCACAGAGTGTCACAGAGTCAGAATGTCAGAAAGTGTCACACTGTGTACAGGAAAGTCAGAGAATGTCACGGTGTGTCACGTGCTGAGTGTCACAGTGTGCCTCAGAGAGTGTCAGAGAGGTTCAGAGAGTGTCACAGAGTATCACAGTCTGTCAGAGAGTGTCACAGCGTGTCTCAGAGAGTGTCAGAGAGGGTCAGAGAGTGTCACAGAGTATCACAGTCTGTCAGAGAGTGTCATGATATGTCACAGTCTGTCTGAGTGTGTCACAGTGTGCCTCAGGGAGTGTCGGAGGGCGTCAGAGAGTGTCACATTGTATCTAAGAGAGTGTCGGAGAGAGTCAGGGAATGTCACAGTGTGTCACAATCTGTCAGTGAGTGCCACAGTGTGCCTCAGAGGGTGTCATAGAAAATCGGAGAGTGTCACAGTTTGTCTCAGAGATTGTCAGACTGAGTCAGAGAGTGTTACAGTGAGTATCGGAGAGGTTTAGACAGTTTGACTGTGTGTCTCAGAGAGTGTCACAGTGTCTCTAAGAGAGTGTGAGAAGAGATGCAGAAAGTGTCACAGTCTCTCTCAGAGAGAGTCAGAATGTGTCAGGGAATGTCACAGTGTGTCATAGTCCATCAGAGAGTGTCACAGTGTGTCTCAGAGAGTGTCAGAGACGGTAAGAGTTTTCACAGTGTGTCACAGTCTGTCAGACAGTGTCACAGTGGGTCACAGTCTGTCAGAAATTGTGACATTGTGTTTCAGAGAGTGTCAGAGAGAGTCAATGAGTGTCACAGTCTGTCTCAGACAGGATCAGAATGTGTCACAATGTGTCTCAGAGAGTGTCAGAGATGGTCAGCGTTTGTCTTAGAAAGGGTCACAGTCAGTCAGAGAGTGTCATAGTGTGTTTTAGAGAGTGACAGAAAGAGGAAGAGAGTGTCACAGTGTTTCTCAGACATTGTCAGAGAGAGTCACCGAGTGTCACAGTCTGTCACATAGTGTCGGAGAGAGTGACAGTGTGTCACAGTCTGTCAGAGAGCTTCACAGTGGGCCTCAGAGAGTGTCAGAGAGAGTCAGAGAATGTCACAGTCTGTCAGAGTGTGTCACAGTGTGCCTTAGAGGGTGTCTGAGAGAGTCGGAGAGTGTAAACTTGTGTCAAAGAGAGTTCCAGAGAGGGTCAGAGAGCATCACAGTGTGTCACAGTCTGTCAGGGTGCGTCACAGTGTTCCTCAGGGAGTGTCGGAGGGAGTCAGAGAGTGTCACAGTGTGTCTCAGAGAGGGTCAGAGTGTGTCAGAATGTGTCTCAGAGAGTGTCAGAGAGCGTCAGAGTTTATCTCAGAGAGTGTCACTGTCTGTCTCAGAGAGTGTCATAGAGGGTCACAGTCTGTTAGAGAGTGTCGCAGTGTGTCTCAGAGAGCGACAGAACGAGGGCGGGAGTGTCACAGAGTGCCTCAGAGAGTGTCAGACAGGGTCAGCGAATGCCACAGTGTGTCTCAGAGAGTGTCACATTGTCTCAGAGAATGTCACGATGTGTCAGAGAATGTCACGATGTGTCAGAGAGTGTCATAGTATGTCTCAGAGAGTGTCCGAGAGTGTCAGAAAGTGTCACAGTGCGTCACAGTCTGTCAGAGAGTGTCACAGTGTATCTCAGAAATTGTCAGAGAGAGTCACAGAGTGTCACAGTATGCCTCAGATTGTCAGAGTGAGTGACCGTGTGCCACATTCTGTCAGAGAGTGTTACAGTGTGCCTCAGAGAGTTTTAAAGAAAGTCAGAGAGTATCACAGTTTGGCTAAGTGAGTGTCAGAAGGAGTCGGAGAATGTCAGTGTGACACAGTTGTCAGAGAGTGTCATAGTGTGTCTCATAGTGTGTCAGTGAGAGTCAGCGAGGGTGTCAGAGAGTATCGGAGAGATTCAGAGAGTTTCACTGTGTGTCTCAGTGAGTGTCACAGTGTATCGCAGAGTGTCAGAGAGAGTCAGATAATGTCACAGTTTGTCCCATGCTGTCATAGAGTGCCACAGTGTGCCTCAGTGCCAGAGAAAGACAGAGAATGTCACAGTGTGTCATAGTGTGTCAGAGAGTGTCACATTGTCTCTCAGAGAGTCTCAGAAATGGTCAGAGTGTGTCACAGTGTTTCACAGTCTGTCAGAGAATGTCACAGTGTGTCAGAAATTGTGACAGTGTATTTCAGAGAGTGTAAGAGAGAGTCAATGAGTGTCACAGTCTGTCCCAGGGAGGGTCAGAGTGTGTCACAGTGTGTCTCAGGGAGTGTCACAGTGTGTCTCAGAGAGTCAGATAGAGTCATAGAGTGGCACAGCGTGTCTCAGAGAGTGTCACAGTGTGTCTAAGAGGGTATGAGAAAGAGAATCAGAGAGTGTCACAGTGTGTCTCAGAGAGTGTCAGAGAGAGTCAGAGAATGTTACAGTGAGTATCGGAGAGGTTCCGAGAGTTTCACCTGTCTCAGAGAGTGTCACAGTGTATCTCAGAGAGTCATAGATTGGCACAGTAAGTCTCAGAGAGTGTCACAGTGTGTCACAGTCTGTCAGAGAAGATTATAGTGTATTTCCGTGTGTGTCAGAGAGAGTCAGAGAATATCTCAGAGAGTGTCACAGTCTGTGAGACAGTGTTACAGAGTGTCTCAGAAAGAGACAGAAAGAGTCAGAGAGTGTCACAATGTGTAGGAGAGTTCCACAGTGAGTCAGACAGGGTCACAGTGTGCTTCAGAGAGTGGCACAGAGTGTCACAGAGTCAGAATGTCAGAAAGTGTCACACTGTGTACAGGAAAGTCAGAGAATGTCACGGTGTGTCACGTGCTGAGTGTCACAGTGTGCCTCAGAGAGTGTCAGAGAGGTTCAGAGAGTGTCACAGAGTATCACAGTCTGTCAGAGAGTGTCACAGCGTGTCTCAGAGAGTGTCAGAGAGGGTCAGAGAGTGTCACAGAGTATCACAGTCTGTCAGAGAGTGTCATGATATGTCACAGTCTGTCTGAGTGTGTCACAGTGTGCCTCAGGGAGTGTCGGAGGGCGTCAGAGAGTGTCACATTGTATCTAAGAGAGTGTCGGAGAGAGTCAGGGAATGTCACAGTGTGTCACAATCTGTCAGTGAGTGCCACAGTGTGCCTCAGAGGGTGTCATAGAAAATCGGAGAGAGTCACAGTTTGTCTCAGAGATTGTCAGACTGAGTCAGAGAGTGTTACAGTGAGTATCGGAGAGGTTTAGACAGTTTGACTGTGTGTCTCAGAGAGTGTCACAGTGTCTCTAAGAGAGTGTGAGAAGAGATGCAGAAAGTGTCACAGTCTCTCTCAGAGAGAGTCAGAATGTGTCAGGGAATGTCACAGTGTGTCATAGTCCATCAGAGAGTGTCACAGTGTGTCTCAGAGAGTGTCAGAGACGGTAAGAGTTTTCACAGTGTGTCACAGTCTGTCAGACAGTGTCACAGTGGGTCACAGTCTGTCAGAAATTGTGACATTGTGTTTCAGAGAGTGTCAGAGAGAGTCAATGAGTGTCACAGTCTGTCTCAGACAGGATCAGAATGTGTCACAATGTGTCTCAGAGAGTGTCAGAGATGGTCAGCGTTTGTCTTAGAAAGGGTCACAGTCAGTCAGAGAGTGTCATAGTGTGTTTTAGAGAGTGACAGAAAGAGGAAGAGAGTGTCACAGTGTTTCTCAGACATTGTCAGAGAGAGTCACCGAGTGTCACAGTCTGTCACATAGTGTCGGAGAGAGTGACAGTGTGTCACAGTCTGTCAGAGAGCTTCACAGTGGGCCTCAGAGAGTGTCAGAGAGAGTCAGAGAATGTCACAGTCTGTCAGAGTGTGTCACAGTGTGCCTTAGAGGGTGTCTGAGAGAGTCGGAGAGTGTAAACTTGTGTCAAAGAGAGTTCCAGAGAGGGTCAGAGAGCATCACAGTGTGTCACAGTCTGTCAGGGTGCGTCACAGTGTTCCTCAGGGAGTGTCGGAGGGAGTCAGAGAGTGTCACAGTGTGTCTCAGAGAGGGTCAGAGTGTGTCAGAATGTGTCTCAGAGAGTGTCAGAGAGCGTCAGAGTTTATCTCAGAGAGTGTCACTGTCTGTCTCAGAGAGTGTCATAGAGGGTCACAGTCTGTTAGAGAGTGTCGCAGTGTGTCTCAGAGAGCGACAGAACGAGGGCGGGAGTGTCACAGAGTGCCTCAGAGAGTGTCAGACAGGGTCAGCGAATGCCACAGTGTGTCTCAGAGAGTGTCACATTGTCTCAGAGAATGTCACGATGTGTCAGAGAATGTCACGATGTGTCAGAGAGTGTCATAGTATGTCTCAGAGAGTGTCCGAGAGTGTCAGAAAGTGTCACAGTGCGTCACAGTCTGTCAGAGAGTGTCACAGTGTATCTCAGAAATTGTCAGAGAGAGTCACAGAGTGTCACAGTATGCCTCAGATTGTCAGAGTGAGTGACCGTGTGCCACATTCTGTCAGAGAGTGTTACAGTGTGCCTCAGAGAGTTTTAAAGAAAGTCAGAGAGTATCACAGTTTGGCTAAGTGAGTGTCAGAAGGAGTCGGAGAATGTCAGTGTGACACAGTTGTCAGAGAGTGTCATAGTGTGTCTCATAGTGTGTCAGTGAGAGTCAGCGAGGGTGTCAGAGAGTATCGGAGAGATTCAGAGAGTTTCACTGTGTGTCTCAGTGAGTGTCACAGTGTATCGCAGAGTGTCAGAGAGAGTCAGATAATGTCACAGTTTGTCCCATGCTGTCATAGAGTGCCACAGTGTGCCTCAGTGCCAGAGAAAGACAGAGAATGTCACAGTGTGTCATAGTGTGTCAGAGAGTGTCACATTGTCTCTCAGAGAGTCTCAGAAATGGTCAGAGTGTGTCACAGTGTTTCACAGTCTGTCAGAGAATGTCACAGTGTGTCAGAAATTGTGACAGTGTATTTCAGAGAGTGTAAGAGAGAGTCAATGAGTGTCACAGTCTGTCCCAGGGAGGGTCAGAGTGTGTCACAGTGTGTCTCAGGGAGTGTCACAGTGTGTCTCAGAGAGTCAGATAGAGTCATAGAGTGGCACAGCGTGTCTCAGAGAGTGTCACAGTGTGTCTAAGAGGGTATGAGAAAGAGAATCAGAGAGTGTCACAGTGTGTCTCAGAGAGTGTCAGAGAGAGTCAGAGAATGTTACAGTGAGTATCGGAGAGGTTCCGAGAGTTTCACCTGTCTCAGAGAGTGTCACAGTGTATCTCAGAGAGTCATAGATTGGCACAGTAAGTCTCAGAGAGTGTCACAGTGTGTCACAGTCTGTCAGAGAAGATTATAGTGTATTTCCGTGTGTGTCAGAGAGAGTCAGAGAATATCTCAGAGAGTGTCACAGTCTGTGAGACAGTGTTACAGAGTGTCTCAGAAAGAGACAGAAAGATTCAGAGAGTGTCACAATGTGTAGGAGAGTTCCACAGTGAGTCAGACAGGGTCACAGTGTGCTTCAGAGAGTGGCACAGAGTGTCACAGAGTCAGAATGTCAGAAAGTGTCACACTGTGTACAGGAAAGTCAGAGAATGTCACGGTGTGTCACGTGCTGAGTGTCACAGTGTGCCTCAGAGAGTGTCAGAGAGGTTCAGAGAGTGTCACAGAGTATCACAGTCTGTCAGAGAGTGTCACAGCGTGTCTCAGAGAGTGTCAGAGAGGGTCAGAGAGTGTCACAGAGTATCACAGTCTGTCAGAGAGTGTCATGATATGTCACAGTCTGTCTGAGTGTGTCACAGTGTGCCTCAGGGAGTGTCGGAGGGCGTCAGAGAGTGTCACATTGTATCTAAGAGAGTGTCGGAGAGAGTCAGGGAATGTCACAGTGTGTCACAATCTGTCAGTGAGTGCCACAGTGTGCCTCAGAGGGTGTCATAGAAAATCGGAGAGTGTCACAGTTTGTCTCAGAGATTGTCAGACTGAGTCAGAGAGTGTTACAGTGAGTATCGGAGAGGTTTAGACAGTTTGACTGTGTGTCTCAGAGAGTGTCACAGTGTCTCTAAGAGAGTGTGAGAAGAGATGCAGAAAGTGTCACAGTCTCTCTCAGAGAGAGTCAGAATGTGTCAGGGAATGTCACAGTGTGTCATAGTCCATCAGAGAGTGTCACAGTGTGTCTCAGAGAGTGTCAGAGACGGTAAGAGTTTTCACAGTGTGTCACAGTCTGTCAGACAGTGTCACAGTGGGTCACAGTCTGTCAGAAATTGTGACATTGTGTTTCAGAGAGTGTCAGAGAGAGTCAATGAGTGTCACAGTCTGTCTCAGACAGGATCAGAATGTGTCACAATGTGTCTCAGAGAGTGTCAGAGATGGTCAGCGTTTGTCTTAGAAAGGGTCACAGTCAGTCAGAGAGTGTCATAGTGTGTTTTAGAGAGTGACAGAAAGAGGAAGAGAGTGTCACAGTGTTTCTCAGACATTGTCAGAGAGAGTCACCGAGTGTCACAGTCTGTCACATAGTGTCGGAGAGAGTGACAGTGTGTCACAGTCTGTCAGAGAGCTTCACAGTGGGCCTCAGAGAGTGTCAGAGAGAGTCAGAGAATGTCACAGTCTGTCAGAGTGTGTCACAGTGTGCCTTAGAGGGTGTCTGAGAGAGTCGGAGAGTGTAAACTTGTGTCAAAGAGAGTTCCAGAGAGGGTCAGAGAGCATCACAGTGTGTCACAGTCTGTCAGGGTGCGTCACAGTGTTCCTCAGGGAGTGTCGGAGGGAGTCAGAGAGTGTCACAGTGTGTCTCAGAGAGGGTCAGAGTGTGTCAGAATGTGTCTCAGAGAGTGTCAGAGAGCGTCAGAGTTTATCTCAGAGAGTGTCACTGTCTGTCTCAGAGAGTGTCATAGAGGGTCACAGTCTGTTAGAGAGTGTCGCAGTGTGTCTCAGAGAGCGACAGAACGAGGGCGGGAGTGTCACAGAGTGCCTCAGAGAGTGTCAGACAGGGTCAGCGAATGCCACAGTGTGTCTCAGAGAGTGTCACATTGTCTCAGAGAATGTCACGATGTGTCAGAGAATGTCACGATGTGTCAGAGAGTGTCATAGTATGTCTCAGAGAGTGTCCGAGAGTGTCAGAAAGTGTCACAGTGCGTCACAGTCTGTCAGAGAGTGTCACAGTGTATCTCAGAAATTGTCAGAGAGAGTCACAGAGTGTCACAGTATGCCTCAGATTGTCAGAGTGAGTGACCGTGTGCCACATTCTGTCAGAGAGTGTTACAGTGTGCCTCAGAGAGTTTTAAAGAAAGTCAGAGAGTATCACAGTTTGGCTAAGTGAGTGTCAGAAGGAGTCGGAGAATGTCAGTGTGACACAGTTGTCAGAGAGTGTCATAGTGTGTCTCATAGTGTGTCAGTGAGAGTCAGCGAGGGTGTCAGAGAGTATCGGAGAGATTCAGAGAGTTTCACTGTGTGTCTCAGTGAGTGTCACAGTGTATCGCAGAGTGTCAGAGAGAGTCAGATAATGTCACAGTTTGTCCCATGCTGTCATAGAGTGCCACAGTGTGCCTCAGTGCCAGAGAAAGACAGAGAATGTCACAGTGTGTCATAGTGTGTCAGAGAGTGTCACATTGTCTCTCAGAGAGTCTCAGAAATGGTCAGAGTGTGTCACAGTGTTTCACAGTCTGTCAGAGAATGTCACAGTGTGTCAGAAATTGTGACAGTGTATTTCAGAGAGTGTAAGAGAGAGTCAATGAGTGTCACAGTCTGTCCCAGGGAGGGTCAGAGTGTGTCACAGTGTGTCTCAGGGAGTGTCACAGTGTGTCTCAGAGAGTCAGATAGAGTCATAGAGTGGCACAGCGTGTCTCAGAGAGTGTCACAGTGTGTCACAGTCTGTCAGAGTGCGTCACAGTGTTCCTCAGGGAGTGTCGGAGGGAGTCAGAGAGTGTCACAGTGTGTCTCAGAGAGGGTCAGAGTGTGTCAGAATGTGTCTCAGAGAGTGTCAGAGAGCGTCAGAGTTTATCTCAGAGAGTGTCACTGTCTGTCTCAGAGAGTGTCATAGAGGGTCACAGTCTGTTAGAGAGTGTCGCAGTGTGTCTCAGAGAGCGACAGAACGAGGGCGGGAGTGTCACAGAGTGCCTCAGAGAGTGTCAGACAGGGTCAGCGAATGCCACAGTGTGTCTCAGAGAGTGTCACATTGTCTCAGAGAATGTCACGATGTGTCAGAGAATGTCACGATGTGTCAGAGAGTGTCATAGTATGTCTCAGAGAGTGTCCGAGAGTGTCAGAAAGTGTCACAGTGCGTCACAGTCTGTCAGAGAGTGTCACAGTGTATCTCAGAAATTGTCAGAGAGAGTCACAGAGTGTCACAGTATGCCTCAGATTGTCAGAGTGAGTGACCGTGTGCCACATTCTGTCAGAGAGTGTTACAGTGTGCCTCAGAGAGTTTTAAAGAAAGTCAGAGAGTATCACAGTTTGGCTAAGTGAGTGTCAGAAGGAGTCGGAGAATGTCAGTGTGACACAGTTGTCAGAGAGTGTCATAGTGTGTCTCATAGTGTGTCAGTGAGAGTCAGCGAGGGTGTCAGAGAGTATCGGAGAGATTCAGAGAGTTTCACTGTGTGTCTCAGTGAGTGTCACAGTGTATCGCAGAGTGTCAGAGAGAGTCAGATAATGTCACAGTTTGTCCCATGCTGTCATAGAGTGCCACAGTGTGCCTCAGTGCCAGAGAAAGACAGAGAATGTCACAGTGTGTCATAGTGTGTCAGAGAGTGTCACATTGTCTCTCAGAGAGTCTCAGAAATGGTCAGAGAAGATTACAGTTTATTTACATGTGTCGGAGAGAGTCAGAGAGTATTTCAGAGATGGTCACAGTTTGTGAGAGCGTGTTACAGAGTGTCTCCGAAAGAGACAGAAAGAGTCAGAGAATGTCACAATGTGTCTCAGAGAGTTTCAGAGATTGCCAAATGTGTCGCAGTGTGCCTCAAAGTGTCAGAGAGAGTCAGAGAGTATTACAATGTGTCTCAGAGAGTGTCAGAGTGTGTTACAGTCTGTCTCAGTGAGTGTCAGAGATGGTCAGAGTTTGCCTCAGAGAGGGTCACCGTCTGTCAGATAGTGTTACAGTGTGTCTCGGAGAATAACAGAAAGAGTGAGGGAGTGTCACAGATTGCCTCAGAGAGTGTCAGAGAGAGTCAGAGGGTGTCACAGTTTGTCTCAGAGAGTGACAGAGTGTCCACTGTGTGTCTCACCGAGTGACACAGTGTCTCAGAGAATGTCACAGTGTGTCTCAGAGAGTGTCACAGTGTGTCTCAGAGAATGTCGGAGAGAGTAAGGGAATGTCACAGTGTGTCACAGTCAATCCGAGAGAGTCATAGTATGCCTCAGACATTGTCAGAGAGAGTCACAGAGTGTCACAGTGTGTCTCAGAATGTCAGAGTGAGTGACAGTGTGTCACAGTCTGTCAGAGAGTGTCACAGTGCGCCTCAGAGAGTTTCAGAGAGAGTCAGAGAATGTCACGGTGTCTCGCAGTCTGTCAGACAGTGTCACAGTGTGCATCAGAGCGTTTCAGAGAGAGTCTGAGAGTGTCACAGTGTATCACAGTCTGTCAGAAAGTGTCACAGTTTGTCACAGTCTGTCAGAGTGTGTAACAGTGTGCGTCAGCGAGTGTCAGAGGGAGTCAGACAGTCTCACAGTATGTCTAAGAGAGTATCAGAGAGTCAGAGAATGTCAAAGTGTGTCACAGCCTGTCAGAGTTGTCAGAGTTTGCTTCAGAGAGTGCCAGAGAGAGTCAGAGTCTGTTACAGTCTGGATCAAAGAGTATTGGAGAGTTTTACAGTGCGTCTCAGAGTGTCAGAGAGAGTCAGAAAGTGTCACAGTGTGTCTCAGAGAATGTTGCAGTGTATCTAAGAGAGTATCGGAGAGAGTCAGGGAATGTCAGAGCGTGTCATCATGTGTCAGAGTGTCACAGTGTGTCTAAGAGAGTGTCAGAGAGCGTCAGAGAGTGTCACAGTCTGTCTCAGAGAGTGTCAGAGTGTGTCCAGTCTGTCAGAGAGTGTCACAGTGTGTCTCAGAGAGTGTCAGAGAAAGTCAGTGAATGTCACAGTGTGTCATAGTCTGTCAGAGAGTGTCACAGTGTGTCTCAGACAGTGTCGGAGAGAGTCACAGAGCATCACAGTGTATGTTAGGGTGTCATAAAAAGTGATAGAGTGTCACAGAGTGTCAGAGAGTGTCACGGTGTATCTCAGAGACTGTCAGAGAGTGTTACAGTGTATATCAGAGAGTTTCACAGTGTGTCTCAGAGAGTGACACAGTGTCTCAGAGAGTGTCACAGTGTGTCTCAGAGAGTTTCAGAGATGACCGAATGTGTCACAGTGTGTCTCAAAGTGACAGAGAGAGTCAGAGAGTGTTACAATGTGTCTCAGAGGGTGTCAGTGTGTGTTACAGTCTGTCTCAGAGAGTGTCAGAGATGGTCAGAGTTTGTCTCAGAGAGGGTCACAGTCTGTCAGAGAGTGTTACAGTGTGCTTCGAAGAATAACAGAAAGAGTGAGGGAGTGCCACAGATGGCCTCAGAGAGTGTAGAGAGATTCAGAAAGTGTCACAGTCTCTCTCAGAGAGAGTCAGAATGTGTCAGGGAATGTCACAGTGTGTCATAGTCCATCAGAGAGTGTCACAGTGTGTCTCAGAGAGTGTCAGAGACGGTAAGAGTTTTCACAGTGTGTCACAGTCTGTCAGACAGTGTCACAGTGGGTCACAGTCTGTCAGAAATTGTGACATTGTGTTTCAGAGAGTGTCAGAGAGAGTCAATGAGTGTCACAGTCTGTCTCAGACAGGATCAGAATGTGTCACAATGTGTCTCAGAGAGTGTCAGAGATGGTCAGCGTTTGTCTTAGAAAGGGTCACAGTCAGTCAGAGAGTGTCATAGTGTGTTTTAGAGAGTGACAGAAAGAGGAAGAGAGTGTCACAGTGTTTCTCAGACATTGTCAGAGAGAGTCACCGAGTGTCACAGTCTGTCACATAGTGTCGGAGAGAGTGACAGTGTGTCACAGTCTGTCAGAGAGCTTCACAGTGGGCCTCAGAGAGTGTCAGAGAGAGTCAGAGAATGTCACAGTCTGTCAGAGTGTGTCACAGTGTGCCTTAGAGGGTGTCTGAGAGAGTCGGAGAGTGTAAAATTGTGTCAAAGAGAGTTCCAGAGAGGGTCAGAGAGCATCACAGTGTGTCACAGTCTGTCAGAGTGCGTCACAGTGTTCCTCAGGGAGTGTCGGAGGGAGTCAGAGAGTGTCACAGTGTGTCTCAGAGAGGGTCAGAGTGTGTCAGAATGTGTCTCAGAGAGTGTCAGAGAGCGTCAGAGTTTATCTCAGAGAGTGTCACTGTCTGTCTCAGAGAGTGTCATAGAGGGTCACAGTCTGTTAGAGAGTGTCGCAGTGTGTCTCAGAGAGCGACAGAACGAGGGCGGGAGTGTCACAGAGTGCCTCAGAGAGTGTCAGACAGGGTCAGCGAATGCCACAGTGTGTCTCAGAGAGTGTCACATTGTCTCAGAGAATGTCACGATGTGTCAGAGAATGTCACGATGTGTCAGAGAGTGTCATAGTATGTCTCAGAGAGTGTCCGAGAGTGTCAGAAAGTGTCACAGTGCGTCACAGTCTGTCAGAGAGTGTCACAGTGTATCTCAGAAATTGTCAGAGAGAGTCACAGAGTGTCACAGTATGCCTCAGATTGTCAGAGTGAGTGACCGTGTGCCACATTCTGTCAGAGAGTGTTACAGTGTGCCTCAGAGAGTTTTAAAGAAAGTCAGAGAGTATCACAGTTTGGCTAAGTGAGTGTCAGAAGGAGTCGGAGAATGTCAGTGTGACACAGTTGTCAGAGAGTGTCATAGTGTGTCTCATAGTGTGTCAGTGAGAGTCAGCGAGGGTGTCAGAGAGTATCGGAGAGATTCAGAGAGTTTCACTGTGTGTCTCAGTGAGTGTCACAGTGTATCGCAGAGTGTCAGAGAGAGTCAGATAATGTCACAGTTTGTCCCATGCTGTCATAGAGTGCCACAGTGTGCCTCAGTGCCAGAGAAAGACAGAGAATGTCACAGTGTGTCATAGTGTGTCAGAGAGTGTCACATTGTCTCTCAGAGAGTCTCAGAAATGGTCAGAGTGTGTCACAGTGTTTCACAGTCTGTCAGAGAATGTCACAGTGTGTCAGAAATTGTGACAGTGTATTTCAGAGAGTGTAAGAGAGAGTCAATGAGTGTCACAGTCTGTCCCAGGGAGGGTCAGAGTGTGTCACAGTGTGTCTCAGAGAGTGTAACAGTGTGTCTCAGAGAGTCAGATAGAGTCATAGAGTGGCACAGCGTGTCTCAGAGAGTGTCACAGTGTGTCACAGTCTGTCAGAGAAAATTACAGTTTATTTACATGTGTCAGAGAGAGTCAGAGAGTACTTCAGAGATGGTCACAGTTTGTGAGAGCGTGTTACAGAGTGTCTCCGAAAGAGACAGAAAGAGTCAGAGAATGTCACAATGTGTCTCAGAGAGTTTCAGAGATTGCCAAATGTGTCGCAGTGTGCCTCAAAGTGTCAGAGAGAGTCAGAGAGTATTACAATGTGTCTCAGAGAGTGTCAGAGTGTGTTACAGTCTGTCTCAGTGAGTGTCAGAGATGGTCAGAGTTTGCCTCAGAGAGGGTCACCGTCTGTCAGAGAGTGTTACAGTGTGTCTCGGAGAATAACAGAAAGAGTGAGGGAGTGTCACAGATTGCCTCAGAGAGTGTCAGAGAGAGTCAGAGGGTGTCACAGTTTGTCTCAGAGAGTGACAGAGTGTCCACTGTGTGTCTCACCGAGTGACACAGTGTCTCAGAGAATGTCACAGTGTGTCTCAGAGAGTGTCACAGTGTGTCTCAGAGAATGTCGGAGAGAGTAAGGGAATGTCACAGTGTGTCACAGTCAGTCCGAGAGAGTCATAGTATGCCTCAGACATTGTCAGAGAGAGTCACAGAGTGTCACAGTGTGTCTCAGAATGTCAGAGTGAGTGACAGTGTGTCACAGTCTGTCAGAGAGTGTCACAGTGCGCCTCAGAGAGTTTCAGAGAGAGTCAGAGAATGTCACGGTGTCTCGCAGTCTGTCAGACAGTGTCACAGTGTGCATCAGAGCGTTTCAGAGAGAGTCTGAGAGTGTCACAGTGTATCACAGTCTGTCAGAAAGTGTCACAGTTTGTCACAGTCTGTCAGAGTGTGTAACAGTGTGCGTCAGCGAGTGTCAGAGGGAGTCAGACAGTCTCACAGTATGTCTAAGAGAGTATCAGAGAGTCAGAGAACGTCAAAGTGTGTCACAGCCTGTCAGAGTTGTCAGAGTTTGCTTCAGAGAGTGCCAGAGAGAGTCAGAGTCTGTTACAGTCTGGATCAAAGAGTATTGGAGAGTTTTACAGTGCGTCTCAGAGTGTCAGAGAGAGTCAGAAAGTGTCACAGTGTGTCTCAGAGAATGTTGCAGTGTATCTAAGAGAGTATCGGAGAGAGTCAGGGAATGTCAGAGCGTGTCATCATGTGTCAGAGTGTCACAGTGTGTCTAAGAGAGTGTCAGAGAGCGTCAGAGAGTGTCACAGTCTGTCTCAGAGAGTGTCAGAGTGTGTCCAGTCTGTCAGAGAGTGTCACAGTGTGTCTCAGAGAGTGTCAGAGAAAGTCAGTGAATGTCACAGTGTGTCATAGTCTGTCAGAGAGTGTCACAGTGTGTCTCAGACAGTGTCGGAGAGAGTCACAGAGCATCACAGTGTATGTTAGGGTGTCATAAAAAGTGATAGAGTGTCACAGAGTGTCAGAGAGTGTCACGGTGTATCTCAGAGACTGTCAGAGAGTGTTACAGTGTATATCAGAGAGTTTCACAGTGTGTCTCAGAGAGTGACACAGTGTCTCAGAGAGTGTCACAGTGTGTCTCAGAGAGTTTCAGAGATGACCGAATGTGTCACAGTGTGTCTCAAAGTGACAGAGAGAGTCAGAGAGTGTTACAATGTGTCTCAGAGGGTGTCAGAGTGTGTTACAGTCTGTCTCAGAGAGTGTCAGAGATGGTCAGAGTTTGTCTCAGAGAGGGTCACAGTCTGTCAGAGAGTGTTACAGTGTGCTTCGAAGAATAACAGAAAGAGTGAGGGAGTGCCACAGATGGCCTCAGAGAGTGTAGAGAGATTCAGAAAGTGTCACAGTCTCTCTCAGAGAGAGTCAGAATGTGTCAGGGAATGTCACAGTGTGTCATAGTCCATCAGAGAGTGTCACAGTGTGTCTCAGAGAGTGTCAGAGACGGTAAGAGTTTTCACAGTGTGTCACAGTCTGTCAGACAGTGTCACAGTGGGTCACAGTCTGTCAGAAATTGTGACATTGTGTTTCAGAGAGTGTCAGAGAGAGTCAATGAGTGTCACAGTCTGTCTCAGACAGGATCAGAATGTGTCACAATGTGTCTCAGAGAGTGTCAGAGATGGTCAGCGTTTGTCTTAGAAAGGGTCACAGTCAGTCAGAGAGTGTCATAGTGTGTTTTAGAGAGTGACAGAAAGAGGAAGAGAGTGTCACAGTGTTTCTCAGACATTGTCAGAGAGAGTCACCGAGTGTCACAGTCTGTCACATAGTGTCGGAGAGAGTGACAGTGTGTCACAGTCTGTCAGAGAGCTTCACAGTGGGCCTCAGAGAGTGTCAGAGAGAGTCAGAGAATGTCACAGTCTGTCAGAGTGTGTCACAGTGTGCCTTAGAGGGTGTCTGAGAGAGTCGGAGAGTGTAAAATTGTGTCAAAGAGAGTTCCAGAGAGGGTCAGAGAGCATCACAGTGTGTCACAGTCTGTCAGAGTGCGTCACAGTGTTCCTCAGGGAGTGTCGGAGGGAGTCAGAGAGTGTCACAGTGTGTCTCAGAGAGGGTCAGAGTGTGTCAGAATGTGTCTCAGAGAGTGTCAGAGAGCGTCAGAGTTTATCTCAGAGAGTGTCACTGTCTGTCTCAGAGAGTGTCATAGAGGGTCACAGTCTGTTAGAGAGTGTCGCAGTGTGTCTCAGAGAGCGACAGAACGAGGGCGGGAGTGTCACAGAGTGCCTCAGAGAGTGTCAGACAGGGTCAGCGAATGCCACAGTGTGTCTCAGAGAGTGTCACATTGTCTCAGAGAATGTCACGATGTGTCAGAGAATGTCACGATGTGTCAGAGAGTGTCATAGTATGTCTCAGAGAGTGTCCGAGAGTGTCAGAAAGTGTCACAGTGCGTCACAGTCTGTCAGAGAGTGTCACAGTGTATCTCAGAAATTGTCAGAGAGAGTCACAGAGTGTCACAGTATGCCTCAGATTGTCAGAGTGAGTGACCGTGTGCCACATTCTGTCAGAGAGTGTTACAGTGTGCCTCAGAGAGTTTTAAAGAAAGTCAGAGAGTATCACAGTTTGGCTAAGTGAGTGTCAGAAGGAGTCGGAGAATGTCAGTGTGACACAGTTGTCAGAGAGTGTCATAGTGTGTCTCATAGTGTGTCAGTGAGAGTCAGCGAGGGTGTCAGAGAGTATCGGAGAGATTCAGAGAGTTTCACTGTGTGTCTCAGTGAGTGTCACAGTGTATCGCAGAGTGTCAGAGAGAGTCAGATAATGTCACAGTTTGTCCCATGCTGTCATAGAGTGCCACAGTGTGCCTCAGTGCCAGAGAAAGACAGAGAATGTCACAGTGTGTCATAGTGTGTCAGAGAGTGTCACATTGTCTCTCAGAGAGTCTCAGAAATGGTCAGAGTGTGTCACAGTGTTTCACAGTCTGTCAGAGAATGTCACAGTGTGTCAGAAATTGTGACAGTGTATTTCAGAGAGTGTAAGAGAGAGTCAATGAGTGTCACAGTCTGTCCCAGGGAGGGTCAGAGTGTGTCACAGTGTGTCTCAGAGAGTGTCACAGTGTGTCTCAGAGAGTCAGATAGAGTCATAGAGTGGCACAGCGTGTCTCAGAGAGTGTCACAGTGTGTCACAGTCTGTCAGAGAAGATTACAGTTTATTTACATGTGTCAGAGAGAGTCAGAGAGTATTTCAGAGATGGTCACAGTTTGTGAGAGCGTGTTACAGAGTGTCTCCGAAAGAGACAGAAAGAGTCAGAGAATGTCACAATGTGTCTCAGAGAGTTTCAGAGATTGCCAAATGTGTCGCAGTGTGCCTCAAAGTGTCAGAGAGAGTCAGAGAGTATTACAATGTGTCTCAGAGAGTGTCAGAGTGTGTTACAGTCTGTCTCAGTGAGTGTCAGAGATGGTCAGAGTTTGCCTCAGAGAGGGTCACCGTCTGTCAGAGAGTGTTACAGTGTGTCTCGGAGAATAACAGAAAGAGTGAGGGAGTGTCACAGATTGCCTCAGAGAGTGTCAGAGAGAGTCAGAGGGTGTCACAGTTTGTCTCAGAGAGTGACAGAGTGTCCACTGTGTGTCTCACCGAGTGACACAGTGTCTCAGAGAATGTCACAGTGTGTCTCAGAGAGTGTCACAGTGTGTCTCAGAGAATGTCGGAGAGAGTAAGGGAATGTCACAGTGTGTCATCATGTGTCAGAGTGTCACAGTGTGTCTAAGAGAGTCAGAGAGAGTCAGAGAGTCACAGTGTCAGAGTGTCACAGTGTGTCTCAGAGAGAGTCAGAGTGTCACAGTGTATCACAGTCTGTCAGAAAGTGTCACAGTTTGTCACAGTCTGTCAGAGTGTGTAACAGTGTGCGTCAGCGAGTGTCAGAGGGAGTCAGACAGTCTCACAGTATGTCTAAGAGAGTATCAGAGAGTCAGAGAACGTCAAAGTGTGTCACAGCCTGTCAGAGTTGTCAGAGTTTGCTTCAGAGAGTGCCAGAGAGAGTCAGAGTCTGTTACAGTCTGGATCAAAGAGTATTGGAGAGTTTTACAGTGCGTCTCAGAGTGTCAGAGAGAGTCAGAAAGTGTCACAGTGTGTCTCAGAGAATGTTGCAGTGTATCTAAGAGAGTATCGGAGAGAGTCAGGGAATGTCAGAGCGTGTCATCATGTGTCAGAGTGTCACAGTGTGTCTAAGAGAGTGTCAGAGAGCGTCAGAGAGTGTCACAGTCTGTCTCAGAGAGTGTCAGAGTGTGTCCAGTCTGTCAGAGAGTGTCACAGTGTGTCTCAGAGAGTGTCAGAGAAAGTCAGTGAATGTCACAGTGTGTCATAGTCTGTCAGAGAGTGTCACAGTGTGTCTCAGACAGTGTCGGAGAGAGTCACAGAGCATCACAGTGTATGTTAGGGTGTCATAAAAAGTGATAGAGTGTCACAGAGTGTCAGAGAGTGTCACGGTGTATCTCAGAGACTGTCAGAGAGTGTTACAGTGTATATCAGAGAGTTTCACAGTGTGTCTCAGAGAGTGACACAGTGTCTCAGAGAGTGTCACAGTGTGTCTCAGAGAGTTTCAGAGATGACCGAATGTGTCACAGTGTGTCTCAAAGTGACAGAGAGAGTCAGAGAGTGTTACAATGTGTCTCAGAGGGTGTCAGAGTGTGTTACAGTCTGTCTCAGAGAGTGTCAGAGATGGTCAGAGTTTGTCTCAGAGAGGGTCACAGTCTGTCAGAGAGTGTTACAGTGTGCTTCGAAGAATAACAGAAAGAGTGAGGGAGTGCCACAGATGGCCTCAGAGAGTGTAGAGAGATTCAGAAAGTGTCACAGTCTCTCTCAGAGAGAGTCAGAATGTGTCAGGGAATGTCACAGTGTGTCATAGTCCATCAGAGAGTGTCACAGTGTGTCTCAGAGAGTGTCAGAGACGGTAAGAGTTTTCACAGTGTGTCACAGTCTGTCAGACAGTGTCACAGTGGGTCACAGTCTGTCAGAAATTGTGACATTGTGTTTCAGAGAGTGTCAGAGAGAGTCAATGAGTGTCACAGTCTGTCTCAGACAGGATCAGAATGTGTCACAATGTGTCTCAGAGAGTGTCAGAGATGGTCAGCGTTTGTCTTAGAAAGGGTCACAGTCAGTCAGAGAGTGTCATAGTGTGTTTTAGAGAGTGACAGAAAGAGGAAGAGAGTGTCACAGTGTTTCTCAGACATTGTCAGAGAGAGTCACCGAGTGTCACAGTCTGTCACATAGTGTCGGAGAGAGTGACAGTGTGTCACAGTCTGTCAGAGAGCTTCACAGTGGGCCTCAGAGAGTGTCAGAGAGAGTCAGAGAATGTCACAGTCTGTCAGAGTGTGTCACAGTGTGCCTTAGAGGGTGTCTGAGAGAGTCGGAGAGTGTAAAATTGTGTCAAAGAGAGTTCCAGAGAGGGTCAGAGAGCATCACAGTGTGTCACAGTCTGTCAGAGTGCGTCACAGTGTTCCTCAGGGAGTGTCGGAGGGAGTCAGAGAGTGTCACAGTGTGTCTCAGAGAGGGTCAGAGTGTGTCAGAATGTGTCTCAGAGAGTGTCAGAGAGCGTCAGAGTTTATCTCAGAGAGTGTCACTGTCTGTCTCAGAGAGTGTCATAGAGGGTCACAGTCTGTTAGAGAGTGTCGCAGTGTGTCTCAGAGAGCGACAGAACGAGGGCGGGAGTGTCACAGAGTGCCTCAGAGAGTGTCAGACAGGGTCAGCGAATGCCACAGTGTGTCTCAGAGAGTGTCACATTGTCTCAGAGAATGTCACGATGTGTCAGAGAATGTCACGATGTGTCAGAGAGTGTCATAGTATGTCTCAGAGAGTGTCCGAGAGTGTCAGAAAGTGTCACAGTGCGTCACAGTCTGTCAGAGAGTGTCACAGTGTATCTCAGAAATTGTCAGAGAGAGTCACAGAGTGTCACAGTATGCCTCAGATTGTCAGAGTGAGTGACCGTGTGCCACATTCTGTCAGAGAGTGTTACAGTGTGCCTCAGAGAGTTTTAAAGAAAGTCAGAGAGTATCACAGTTTGGCTAAGTGAGTGTCAGAAGGAGTCGGAGAATGTCAGTGTGACACAGTTGTCAGAGAGTGTCATAGTGTGTCTCATAGTGTGTCAGTGAGAGTCAGCGAGGGTGTCAGAGAGTATCGGAGAGATTCAGAGAGTTTCACTGTGTGTCTCAGTGAGTGTCACAGTGTATCGCAGAGTGTCAGAGAGAGTCAGATAATGTCACAGTTTGTCCCATGCTGTCATAGAGTGCCACAGTGTGCCTCAGTGCCAGAGAAAGACAGAGAATGTCACAGTGTGTCATAGTGTGTCAGAGAGTGTCACATTGTCTCTCAGAGAGTCTCAGAAATGGTCAGAGTGTGTCACAGTGTTTCACAGTCTGTCAGAGAATGTCACAGTGTGTCAGAAATTGTGACAGTGTATTTCAGAGAGTGTAAGAGAGAGTCAATGAGTGTCACAGTCTGTCCCAGGGAGGGTCAGAGTGTGTCACAGTGTGTCTCAGAGAGTGTCACAGTGTGTCTCAGAGAGTCAGATAGAGTCATAGAGTGGCACAGCGTGTCTCAGAGAGTGTCACAGTGTGTCACAGTCTGTCAGAGAAGATTACAGTTTATTTACATGTGTCAGAGAGAGTCAGAGAGTATTTCAGAGATGGTCACAGTTTGTGAGAGCGTGTTACAGAGTGTCTCCGAAAGAGACAGAAAGAGTCAGAGAATGTCACAATGTGTCTCAGAGAGTTTCAGAGATTGCCAAATGTGTCGCAGTGTGCCTCAAAGTGTCAGAGAGAGTCAGAGAGTATTACAATGTGTCTCAGAGAGTGTCAGAGTGTGTTACAGTCTGTCTCAGTGAGTGTCAGAGATGGTCAGAGTTTGCCTCAGAGAGGGTCACCGTCTGTCAGAGAGTGTTACAGTGTGTCTCGGAGAATAACAGAAAGAGTGAGGGAGTGTCACAGATTGCCTCAGAGAGTGTCAGAGAGAGTCAGAGGGTGTCACAGTTTGTCTCAGAGAGTGACAGAGTGTCCACTGTGTGTCTCACCGAGTGACACAGTGTCTCAGAGAATGTCACAGTGTGTCTCAGAGAGTGTCACAGTGTGTCTCAGAGAATGTCGGAGAGAGTAAGGGAATGTCACAGTGTGTCACAGTCAGTCCGAGAGAGTCATAGTATGCCTCAGACATTGTCAGAGAGAGTCACAGAGTGTCACAGTGTGTCTCAGAATGTCAGAGTGAGTGACAGTGTGTCACAGTCTGTCAGAGAGTGTCACAGTGCGCCTCAGAGAGTTTCAGAGAGAGTCAGAGAATGTCACGGTGTCTCGCAGTCTGTCAGACAGTGTCACAGTGTGCATCAGAGCGTTTCAGAGAGAGTCTGAGAGTGTCACAGTGTATCACAGTCTGTCAGAAAGTGTCACAGTTTGTCACAGTCTGTCAGAGTGTGTAACAGTGTGCGTCAGCGAGTGTCAGAGGGAGTCAGACAGTCTCACAGTATGTCTAAGAGAGTATCAGAGAGTCAGAGAATGTCAAAGTGTGTCACAGCCTGTCAGAGTTGTCAGAGTTTGCTTCAGAGAGTGCCAGAGAGAGTCAGAGTCTGTTACAGTCTGGATCAAAGAGTATTGGAGAGTTTTACAGTGCGTCTCAGAGTGTCAGAGAGAGTCAGAAAGTGTCACAGTGTGTCTCAGAGAATGTTGCAGTGTATCTAAGAGAGTATCGGAGAGAGTCAGGGAATGTCAGAGCGTGTCATCATGTGTCAGAGTGTCTTAGTGTGTCTAAGAGAGTGTCAGAGAGCGTCAGAGAGTGTCACAGTCTGTCTCAGAGAGTGTCAGAGTGTGTCCAGTCTGTCAGAGAGTGTCACAGTGTGTCTCAGAGAGTGTCAGAGAAAGTCAGTGAATGTCACAGTGTGTCATAGTCTGTCAGAGAGTGTCACAGTGTGTCTCAGACAGTGTCGGAGAGAGTCACAGAGCATCACAGTGTATGTTAGGGTGTCATAAAAAGTGATAGAGTGTCACAGAGTGTCAGAGAGTGTCACGGTGTATCTCAGAGACTGTCAGAGAGTGTTACAGTGTATATCAGAGAGTTTCACAGTGTGTCTCAGAGAGTGACACAGTGTCTCAGAGAGTGTCACAGTGTGTCTCAGAGAGTTTCAGAGATGACCGAATGTGTCACAGTGTGTCTCAAAGTGACAGAGAGAGTCAGAGAGTGTTACAATGTGTCTCAGAGGGTGTCAGTGTGTGTTACAGTCTGTCTCAGAGAGTGTCAGAGATGGTCAGAGTTTGTCTCAGAGAGGGTCACAGTCTGTCAGAGAGTGTTACAGTGTGCTTCGAAGAATAACAGAAAGAGTGAGGGAGTGCCACAGATGGCCTCAGAGAGTGTAGAGAGATTCAGAAAGTGTCACAGTCTCTCTCAGAGAGAGTCAGAATGTGTCAGGGAATGTCACAGTGTGTCATAGTCCATCAGAGAGTGTCACAGTGTGTCTCAGAGAGTGTCAGAGACGGTAAGAGTTTTCACAGTGTGTCACAGTCTGTCAGACAGTGTCACAGTGGGTCACAGTCTGTCAGAAATTGTGACATTGTGTTTCAGAGAGTGTCAGAGAGAGTCAATGAGTGTCACAGTCTGTCTCAGACAGGATCAGAATGTGTCACAATGTGTCTCAGAGAGTGTCAGAGATGGTCAGCGTTTGTCTTAGAAAGGGTCACAGTCAGTCAGAGAGTGTCATAGTGTGTTTTAGAGAGTGACAGAAAGAGGAAGAGAGTGTCACAGTGTTTCTCAGACATTGTCAGAGAGAGTCACCGAGTGTCACAGTCTGTCACATAGTGTCGGAGAGAGTGACAGTGTGTCACAGTCTGTCAGAGAGCTTCACAGTGGGCCTCAGAGAGTGTCAGAGAGAGTCAGAGAATGTCACAGTCTGTCAGAGTGTGTCACAGTGTGCCTTAGAGGGTGTCTGAGAGAGTCGGAGAGTGTAAAATTGTGTCAAAGAGAGTTCCAGAGAGGGTCAGAGAGCATCACAGTGTGTCACAGTCTGTCAGAGTGCGTCACAGTGTTCCTCAGGGAGTGTCGGAGGGAGTCAGAGAGTGTCACAGTGTGTCTCAGAGAGGGTCAGAGTGTGTCAGAATGTGTCTCAGAGAGTGTCAGAGAGCGTCAGAGTTTATCTCAGAGAGTGTCACTGTCTGTCTCAGAGAGTGTCATAGAGGGTCACAGTCTGTTAGAGAGTGTCGCAGTGTGTCTCAGAGAGCGACAGAACGAGGGCGGGAGTGTCACAGAGTGCCTCAGAGAGTGTCAGACAGGGTCAGCGAATGCCACAGTGTGTCTCAGAGAGTGTCACATTGTCTCAGAGAATGTCACGATGTGTCAGAGTGTGTCAGAGAGTGTCATAGTATGTCTCAGAGAGTGTCCGAGAGTGTCAGAAAGTGTCACAGTGCGTCACAGTCTGTCAGAGAGTGTCACAGTGTATCTCAGAAATTGTCAGAGAGAGTCACAGAGTGTCACAGTATGCCTCAGATTGTCAGAGTGAGTGACCGTGTGCCACATTCTGTCAGAGAGTGTTACAGTGTGCCTCAGAGAGTTTTAAAGAAAGTCAGAGAGTATCACAGTTTGGCTAAGTGAGTGTCAGAAGGAGTCGGAGAATGTCAGTGTGACACAGTTGTCAGAGAGTGTCATAGTGTGTCTCATAGTGTGTCAGTGAGAGTCAGCGAGGGTGTCAGAGAGTATCGGAGAGATTCAGAGAGTTTCACTGTGTGTCTCAGTGAGTGTCACAGTGTATCGCAGAGTGTCAGAGAGAGTCAGATAATGTCACAGTTTGTCCCATGCTGTCATAGAGTGCCACAGTGTGCCTCAGTGCCAGAGAAAGACAGAGAATGTCACAGTGTGTCATAGTGTGTCAGAGAGTGTCACATTGTCTCTCAGAGAGTCTCAGAAATGGTCAGAGTGTGTCACAGTGTTTCACAGTCTGTCAGAGAATGTCACAGTGTGTCAGAAATTGTGACAGTGTATTTCAGAGAGTGTAAGAGAGAGTCAATGAGTGTCACAGTCTGTCCCAGGGAGGGTCAGAGTGTGTCACAGTGTGTCTCAGAGAGTGTCACAGTGTGTCTCAGAGAGTCAGATAGAGTCATAGAGTGGCACAGCGTGTCTCAGAGAGTGTCACAGTGTGTCACAGTCTGTCAGAGAAGATTACAGTTTATTTACATGTGTCAGAGAGAGTCAGAGAGTATTTCAGAGATGGTCACAGTTTGTGAGAGCGTGTTACAGAGTGTCTCCGAAAGAGACAGAAAGAGTCAGAGAATGTCACAATGTGTCTCAGAGAGTTTCAGAGATTGCCAAATGTGTCGCAGTGTGCCTCAAAGTGTCAGAGAGAGTCAGAGAGTATTACAATGTGTCTCAGAGAGTGTCAGAGTGTGTTACAGTCTGTCTCAGTGAGTGTCAGAGATGGTCAGAGTTTGCCTCAGAGAGGGTCACCGTCTGTCAGAGAGTGTTACAGTGTGTCTCGGAGAATAACAGAAAGAGTGAGGGAGTGTCACAGATTGCCTCAGAGAGTGTCAGAGAGAGTCAGAGGGTGTCACAGTTTGTCTCAGAGAGTGACAGAGTGTCCACTGTGTGTCTCACCGAGTGACACAGTGTCTCAGAGAATGTCACAGTGTGTCTCAGAGAGTGTCACAGTGTGTCTCAGAGAATGTCGGAGAGAGTAAGGGAATGTCACAGTGTGTCACAGTCAGTCCGAGAGAGTCATAGTATGCCTCAGACATTGTCAGAGAGAGTCACAGAGTGTCACAGTGTGTCTCAGAATGTCAGAGTGAGTGACAGTGTGTCACAGTCTGTCAGAGAGTGTCACAGTGCGCCTCAGAGAGTTTCAGAGAGAGTCAGAGAATGTCACGGTGTCTCGCAGTCTGTCAGACAGTGTCACAGTGTGCATCAGAGCGTTTCAGAGAGAGTCTGAGAGTGTCACAGTGTATCACAGTCTGTCAGAAAGTGTCACAGTTTGTCACAGTCTGTCAGAGTGTGTAACAGTGTGCGTCAGCGAGTGTCAGAGGGAGTCAGACAGTCTCACAGTATGTCTAAGAGAGTATCAGAGAGTCAGAGAATGTCAAAGTGTGTCACAGCCTGTCAGAGTTGTCAGAGTTTGCTTCAGAGAGTGCCAGAGAGAGTCAGAGTCTGTTACAGTCTGGATCAAAGAGTATTGGAGAGTTTTACAGTGCGTCTCAGAGTGTCAGAGAGAGTCAGAAAGTGTCACAGTGTGTCTCAGAGAATGTTGCAGTGTATCTAAGAGAGTATCGGAGAGAGTCAGGGAATGTCACAGCGTGTCATCATGTGTCAGAGTGTCACAGTGTGTCTAAGAGAGTGTCAGAGAGCGTCAGAGAGTGTCACAGTCTGTCTCAGAGAGTGTCAGAGTGTGTCCAGTCTGTCAGAGAGTGTCACAGTGTGCCTCAGAGAGTTTCAGAGAGAGTCAGAGAATGTCACGGTGTCTCGCAGTCTGTCAGACAGTGTCACAGTGTGCATCAGAGCGTTTCAGAGAGAGTCTGAGAGTGTCACAGTGTATCACAGTCTGTCAGAAAGTGTCACAGTTTGTCACAGTCTGTCAGAGTGTGTAACAGTGTGCGTCAGCGAGTGTCAGAGGGAGTCAGACAGTCTCACAGTATGTCTAAGAGAGTATCAGAGAGTCAGAGAATGTCAAAGTGTGTCACAGCCTGTCAGAGTTGTCAGAGTTTGCTTCAGAGAGTGCCAGAGAGAGTCAGAGTCTGTTACAGTCTGGATCAAAGAGTATTGGAGAGTTTTACAGTGCGTCTCAGAGTGTCAGAGAGAGTCAGAAAGTGTCACAGTGTGTCTCAGAGAATGTTGCAGTGTATCTAAGAGAGTATCGGAGAGAGTCAGGGAATGTCACAGCGTGTCATCATGTGTCAGAGTGTCACAGTGTGTCTAAGAGAGTGTCAGAGAGCGTCAGAGAGTGTCACAGTCTGTCTCAGAGAGTGTCAGAGTGTGTCCAGTCTGTCAGAGAGTGTCACAGTGTGTCTCAGAGAGTGTCAGAGAAAGTCAGTGAATGTCACAGTGTGTCATAGTCTGTCAGAGAGTGTCACAGTGTATCTCAGACAGTGTCGGAGAGAGTCACAGAGCATCACAGTGTATGTTAGGGTGTCATAAAAAGTGATAGAGTGTCACAGAGTGTCAGAGAGTGTCACGGTGTATCTCAGAGACTGTCAGAGAGTGTTACAGTGTATATCAGAGAGTTTCACAGTGTGTCTCAGAGAGTGACACAGTGTCTCAGAGAGTGTCACAGTGTGTCTCAGAGAGTTTCAGAGATGACCGAATGTGTCACAGTGTGTCTCAAAGTGACAGAGAGAGTCAGAGAGTGTTACAATGTGTCTCAGAGGGTGTCAGTGTGTGTTACAGTCTGTCTCAGAGAGTGTCAGAGATGGTCAGAGTTTGTCTCAGAGAGGGTCACAGTCTGTCAGAGAGTGTTACAGTGTGCTTCGAAGAATAACAGAAAGAGTGAGGGAGTGCCACAGATGGCCTCAGAGAGTGTAGAGAGATTCAGAAAGTGTCACAGTCTCTCTCAGAGAGAGTCAGAATGTGTCAGGGAATGTCACAGTGTGTCATAGTCCATCAGAGAGTGTCACAGTGTGTCTCAGAGAGTGTCAGAGACGGTAAGAGTTTTCACAGTGTGTCACAGTCTGTCAGACAGTGTCACAGTGGGTCACAGTCTGTCAGAAATTGTGACATTGTGTTTCAGAGAGTGTCAGAGAGAGTCAATGAGTGTCACAGTCTGTCTCAGACAGGATCAGAATGTGTCACAATGTGTCTCAGAGAGTGTCAGAGATGGTCAGCGTTTGTCTTAGAAAGGGTCACAGTCAGTCAGAGAGTGTCATAGTGTGTTTTAGAGAGTGACAGAAAGAGGAAGAGAGTGTCACAGTGTTTCTCAGACATTGTCAGAGAGAGTCACCGAGTGTCACAGTCTGTCACATAGTGTCGGAGAGAGTGACAGTGTGTCACAGTCTGTCAGAGAGCTTCACAGTGGGCCTCAGAGAGTGTCAGAGAGAGTCAGAGAATGTCACAGTCTGTCAGAGTGTGTCACAGTGTGCCTTAGAGGGTGTCTGAGAGAGTCGGAGAGTGTAAAATTGTGTCAAAGAGAGTTCCAGAGAGGGTCAGAGAGCATCACAGTGTGTCACAGTCTGTCAGAGTGCGTCACAGTGTTCCTCAGGGAGTGTCGGAGGGAGTCAGAGAGTGTCACAGTGTGTCTCAGAGAGGGTCAGAGTGTGTCAGAATGTGTCTCAGAGAGTGTCAGAGAGCGTCAGAGTTTATCTCAGAGAGTGTCACTGTCTGTCTCAGAGAGTGTCATAGAGGGTCACAGTCTGTTAGAGAGTGTCGCAGTGTGTCTCAGAGAGCGACAGAACGAGGGCGGGAGTGTCACAGAGTGCCTCAGAGAGTGTCAGACAGGGTCAGCGAATGCCACAGTGTGTCTCAGAGAGTGTCACATTGTCTCAGAGAATGTCACGATGTGTCAGAGTGTGTCAGAGAGTGTCATAGTATGTCTCAGAGAGTGTCCGAGAGTGTCAGAAAGTGTCACAGTGCGTCACAGTCTGTCAGAGAGTGTCACAGTGTATCTCAGAAATTGTCAGAGAGAGTCACAGAGTGTCACAGTATGCCTCAGATTGTCAGAGTGAGTGACCGTGTGCCACATTCTGTCAGAGAGTGTTACAGTGTGCCTCAGAGAGTTTTAAAGAAAGTCAGAGAGTATCACAGTTTGGCTAAGTGAGTGTCAGAAGGAGTCGGAGAATGTCAGTGTGACACAGTTGTCAGAGAGTGTCATAGTGTGTCTCATAGTGTGTCAGTGAGAGTCAGCGAGGGTGTCAGAGAGTATCGGAGAGATTCAGAGAGTTTCACTGTGTGTCTCAGTGAGTGTCACAGTGTATCGCAGAGTGTCAGAGAGAGTCAGATAATGCCACAGTTTGTCCCATGCTGTCATAGAGTGCCACAGTGTGCCTCAGTGCCAGAGAAAGACAGAGAATGTCACAGTGTGTCATAGTGTGTCAGAGAGTGTCACATTGTCTCTCAGAGAGTCTCAGAAATGGTCAGAGTGTGTCACAGTGTTTCACAGTCTGTCAGAGAATGTCACAGTGTGTCAGAAATTGTGACAGTGTATTTCAGAGAGTGTAAGAGAGAGTCAATGAGTGTCACAGTCTGTCCCAGGGAGGGTCAGAGTGTGTCACAGTGTGTCTCAGAGAGTGTCACAGTGTGTCTCAGAGAGTCAGATAGAGTCATAGAGTGGCACAGCGTGTCTCAGAGAGTGTCACAGTGTGTCACAGTCTGTCAGAGAAGATTACAGTTTATTTACATGTGTCAGAGAGAGTCAGAGAGTATTTCAGAGATGGTCACAGTTTGTGAGAGCGTGTTACAGAGTGTCTCCGAAAGAGACAGAAAGAGTCAGAGAATGTCACAATGTGTCTCAGAGAGTTTCAGAGATTGCCAAATGTGTCGCAGTGTGCCTCAAAGTGTCAGAGAGAGTCAGAGAGTATTACAATGTGTCTCAGAGAGTGTCAGAGTGTGTTACAGTCTGTCTCAGTGAGTGTCAGAGATGGTCAGAGTTTGCCTCAGAGAGGGTCACCGTCTGTCAGAGAGTGTTACAGTGTGTCTCGGAGAATAACAGAAAGAATGAGGGAGTGTCACAGATTGCCTCAGAGAGTGTCAGAGAGAGTCAGAGGGTGTCACAGTTTGTCTCAGAGAGTGACAGAGTGTCCACTGTGTGTCTCACCGAGTGACACAGTGTCTCAGAGAATGTCACAGTGTGTCTCAGAGAGTGTCACAGTGTGTCTCAGAGAATGTCGGAGAGAGTAAGGGAATGTCACAGTGTGTCACAGTCAGTCCGAGAGAGTCATAGTATGCCTCAGACATTGTCAGAGAGAGTCACAGAGTGTCACAGTGTGTCTCAGAATGTCAGAGTGAGTGACAGTGTGTCACAGTCTGTCAGAGAGTGTCACAGTGCGCCTCAGAGAGTTTCAGAGAGAGTCAGAGAATGTCACGGTGTCTCGCAGTCTGTCAGACAGTGTCACAGTGTGCATCAGAGCGTTTCAGAGAGAGTCTGAGAGTGTCACAGTGTATCACAGTCTGTCAGAAAGTGTCACAGTTTGTCACAGTCTGTCAGAGTGTGTAACAGTGTGCGTCAGCGAGTGTCAGAGGGAGTCAGACAGTCTCACAGTATGTCTAAGAGAGTATCAGAGAGTCAGAGAATGTCAAAGTGTGTCACAGCCTGTCAGAGTTGTCAGAGTTTGCTTCAGAGAGTGCCAGAGAGAGTCAGAGTCTGTTACAGTCTGGATCAAAGAGTATTGGAGAGTTTTACAGTGCGTCTCAGAGTGTCAGAGAGAGTCAGAAAGTGTCACAGTGCGTCTCAGAGAATGTTGCAGTGTATCTAAGAGAGTATCGGAGAGAGTCAGGGAATGTCACAGCGTGTCATCATGTGTCAGAGTGTCACAGTGTGTCTAAGAGAGTGTCAGAGAGCGTCAGAGAGTGTCACAGTCTGTCTCAGAGAGTGTCAGAGTGTGTCCAGTCTGTCAGAGAGTGTCACAGTGCGCCTCAGAGAGTTTCAGAGAGAGTCAGAGAATGTCACGGTGTCTCGCAGTCTGTCAGACAGTGTCACAGTGTGCATCAGAGCGTTTCAGAGAGAGTCTGAGAGTGTCACAGTGTATCACAGTCTGTCAGAAAGTGTCACAGTTTGTCACAGTCTGTCAGAGTGTGTAACAGTGTGCGTCAGCGAGTGTCAGAGGGAGTCAGACAGTCTCACAGTATGTCTAAGAGAGTATCAGAGAGTCAGAGAATGTCAAAGTGTGTCACAGCCTGTCAGAGTTGTCAGAGTTTGCTTCAGAGAGTGCCAGAGAGAGTCAGAGTCTGTTACAGTCTGGATCAAAGAGTATTGGAGAGTTTTACAGTGCGTCTCAGAGTGTCAGAGAGAGTCAGAAAGTGTCACAGTGTGTCTCAGAGAATGTTGCAGTGTATCTAAGAGAGTATCGGAGAGAGTCAGGGAATGTCACAGCGTGTCATCATGTGTCAGAGTGTCACAGTGTGTCTAAGAGAGTGTCAGAGAGCGTCAGAGAGTGTCACAGTCTGTCTCAGAGAGTGTCAGAGTGTGTCCAGTCTGTCAGAGAGTGTCACAGTGTGTCTCAGAGAGTGTCAGAGAAAGTCAGTGAATGTCACAGTGTGTCATAGTCTGTCAGAGAGTGTCACAGTGTGTCTCAGACAGTGTCGGAGAGAGTCACAGAGCATCACAGTGTATGTTAGGGTGTCATAAAAAGTGATAGAGTGTCACAGAGTGTCAGAGAGTGTCACGGTGTATCTCAGAGACTGTCAGAGAGTGTTACAGTGTATATCAGAGAGTTTCACAGTGTGTCTCAGAGAGTGACACAGTGTCTCAGAGAGTGTCACAGTGTGTCTCAGAGAGTTTCAGAGATGACCGAATGTGTCACAGTGTGTCTCAAAGTGACAGAGAGAGTCAGAGAGTGTTACAATGTGTCTCAGAGGGTGTCAGTGTGTGTTACAGTCTGTCTCAGAGAGTGTCAGAGATGGTCAGAGTTTGTCTCAGAGAGGGTCACAGTCTGTCAGAGAGTGTTACAGTGTGCTTCGAAGAATAACAGAAAGAGTGAGGGAGTGCCACAGATGGCCTCAGAGAGTGTAGAGAGATTCAGAAAGTGTCACAGTCTCTCTCAGAGAGAGTCAGAATGTGTCAGGGAATGTCACAGTGTGTCATAGTCCATCAGAGAGTGTCACAGTGTGTCTCAGAGAGTGTCAGAGACGGTAAGAGTTTTCACAGTGTGTCACAGTCTGTCAGACAGTGTCACAGTGGGTCACAGTCTGTCAGAAATTGTGACATTGTGTTTCAGAGAGTGTCAGAGAGAGTCAATGAGTGTCACAGTCTGTCTCAGACAGGATCAGAATGTGTCACAATGTGTCTCAGAGAGTGTCAGAGATGGTCAGCGTTTGTCTTAGAAAGGGTCACAGTCAGTCAGAGAGTGTCATAGTGTGTTTTAGAGAGTGACAGAAAGAGGAAGAGAGTGTCACAGTGTTTCTCAGACATTGTCAGAGAGAGTCACCGAGTGTCACAGTCTGTCACATAGTGTCGGAGAGAGTGACAGTGTGTCACAGTCTGTCAGAGAGCTTCACAGTGGGCCTCAGAGAGTGTCAGAGAGAGTCAGAGAATGTCACAGTCTGTCAGAGTGTGTCACAGTGTGCCTTAGAGGGTGTCTGAGAGAGTCGGAGAGTGTAAAATTGTGTCAAAGAGAGTTCCAGAGAGGGTCAGAGAGCATCACAGTGTGTCACAGTCTGTCAGAGTGCGTCACAGTGTTCCTCAGGGAGTGTCGGAGGGAGTCAGAGAGTGTCACAGTGTGTCTCAGAGAGGGTCAGAGTGTGTCAGAATGTGTCTCAGAGAGTGTCAGAGAGCGTCAGAGTTTATCTCAGAGAGTGTCACTGTCTGTCTCAGAGAGTGTCATAGAGGGTCACAGTCTGTTAGAGAGTGTCGCAGTGTGTCTCAGAGAGCGACAGAACGAGGGCGGGAGTGTCACAGAGTGCCTCAGAGAGTGTCAGACAGGGTCAGCGAATGCCACAGTGTGTCTCAGAGAGTGTCACATTGTCTCAGAGAATGTCACGATGTGTCAGAGTGTGTCAGAGAGTGTCATAGTATGTCTCAGAGAGTGTCCGAGAGTGTCAGAAAGTGTCACAGTGCGTCACAGTCTGTCAGAGAGTGTCACAGTGTATCTCAGAAATTGTCAGAGAGAGTCACAGAGTGTCACAGTATGCCTCAGATTGTCAGAGTGAGTGACCGTGTGCCACATTCTGTCAGAGAGTGTTACAGTGTGCCTCAGAGAGTTTTAAAGAAAGTCAGAGAGTATCACAGTTTGGCTAAGTGAGTGTCAGAAGGAGTCGGAGAATGTCAGTGTGACACAGTTGTCAGAGAGTGTCATAGTGTGTCTCATAGTGTGTCAGTGAGAGTCAGCGAGGGTGTCAGAGAGTATCGGAGAGATTCAGAGAGTTTCACTGTGTGTCTCAGTGAGTGTCACAGTGTATCGCAGAGTGTCAGAGAGAGTCAGATAATGCCACAGTTTGTCCCATGCTGTCATAGAGTGCCACAGTGTGCCTCAGTGCCAGAGAAAGACAGAGAATGTCACAGTGTGTCATAGTGTGTCAGAGAGTGTCACATTGTCTCTCAGAGAGTCTCAGAAATGGTCAGAGTGTGTCACAGTGTTTCACAGTCTGTCAGAGAATGTCACAGTGTGTCAGAAATTGTGACAGTGTATTTCAGAGAGTGTAAGAGAGAGTCAATGAGTGTCACAGTCTGTCCCAGGGAGGGTCAGAGTGTGTCACAGTGTGTCTCAGAGAGTGTCACAGTGTGTCTCAGAGAGTCAGATAGAGTCATAGAGTGGCACAGCGTGTCTCAGAGAGTGTCACAGTGTGTCACAGTCTGTCAGAGAAGATTACAGTTTATTTACATGTGTCAGAGAGAGTCAGAGAGTATTTCAGAGATGGTCACAGTTTGTGAGAGCGTGTTACAGAGTGTCTCCGAAAGAGACAGAAAGAGTCAGAGAATGTCACAATGTGTCTCAGAGAGTTTCAGAGATTGCCAAATGTGTCGCAGTGTGCCTCAAAGTGTCAGAGAGAGTCAGAGAGTATTACAATGTGTCTCAGAGAGTGTCAGAGTGTGTTACAGTCTGTCTCAGTGAGTGTCAGAGATGGTCAGAGTTTGCCTCAGAGAGGGTCACCGTCTGTCAGAGAGTGTTACAGTGTGTCTCGGAGAATAACAGAAAGAATGAGGGAGTGTCACAGATTGCCTCAGAGAGTGTCAGAGAGAGTCAGAGGGTGTCACAGTTTGTCTCAGAGAGTGACAGAGTGTCCACTGTGTGTCTCACCGAGTGACACAGTGTCTCAGAGAATGTCACAGTGTGTCTCAGAGAGTGTCACAGTGTGTCTCAGAGAATGTCGGAGAGAGTAAGGGAATGTCACAGTGTGTCACAGTCAGTCCGAGAGAGTCATAGTATGCCTCAGACATTGTCAGAGAGAGTCACAGAGTGTCACAGTGTGTCTCAGAATGTCAGAGTGAGTGACAGTGTGTCACAGTCTGTCAGAGAGTGTCACAGTGCGCCTCAGAGAGTTTCAGAGAGAGTCAGAGAATGTCACGGTGTCTCGCAGTCTGTCAGACAGTGTCACAGTGTGCATCAGAGCGTTTCAGAGAGAGTCTGAGAGTGTCACAGTGTATCACAGTCTGTCAGAAAGTGTCACAGTTTGTCACAGTCTGTCAGAGTGTGTAACAGTGTGCGTCAGCGAGTGTCAGAGGGAGTCAGACAGTCTCACAGTATGTCTAAGAGAGTATCAGAGAGTCAGAGAATGTCAAAGTGTGTCACAGCCTGTCAGAGTTGTCAGAGTTTGCTTCAGAGAGTGCCAGAGAGAGTCAGAGTCTGTTACAGTCTGGATCAAAGAGTATTGGAGAGTTTTACAGTGCGTCTCAGAGTGTCAGAGAGAGTCAGAAAGTGTCACAGTGTGTCTCAGAGAATGTTGCAGTGTATCTAAGAGAGTATCGGAGAGAGTCAGGGAATGTCACAGCGTGTCATCATGTGTCAGAGTGTCACAGTGTGTCTAAGAGAGTGTCAGAGAGCGTCAGAGAGTGTCACAGTCTGTCTCAGAGAGTGTCAGAGTGTGTCCAGTCTGTCAGAGAGTGTCACAGTGTGTCTCAGAGAGTGTCAGAGAAAGTCAGTGAATGTCACAGTGTGTCATAGTCTGTCAGAGAGTGTCACAGTGTATCTCAGACAGTGTCGGAGAGAGTCACAGAGCATCACAGTGTATGTTAGGGTGTCATAAAAAGTGATAGAGTGTCACAGAGTGTCAGAGAGTGTCACGGTGTATCTCAGAGACTGTCAGAGAGTGTTACAGTGTATATCAGAGAGTTTCACAGTGTGTCTCAGAGAGTGACACAGTGTCTCAGAGAGTGTCACAGTGTGTCTCAGAGAGTTTCAGAGATGACCGAATGTGTCACAGTGTGTCTCAAAGTGACAGAGAGAGTCAGAGAGTGTTACAATGTGTCTCAGAGGGTGTCAGAGTGTGTTACAGTCTGTCTCAGAGAGTGTCAGAGATGGTCAGAGTTTGTCTCAGAGAGGGTCACAGTCTGTCAGAGAGTGTTACAGTGTGCTTCGAAGAATAACAGAAAGAGTGAGGGAGTGCCACAGATGGCCTCAGAGAGTGTAGAGAGATTCAGAGAGTGTCACAGTCTGTCTCAGAGAGTGAAAGAGAGTCAACTGTGTGTCTCAGAGAGTGATAGACAGTCCACTGTGTGTCTCAGAGAGTGACACAGTGTCTCAGAGAATGTCACATGAGTCTCAGAGAGTGTCACAGTGTGTCTCAGAGAGCCATAGAGAGGCAGAAAGTGTCACAGTGTGTCTCGTATAGTGTCACAGTGTCTCAGAGAATGTCACCGTGTCTCAAAGAGTGTCATAGTCAGTCAGAGAGTGTCACAGTGTGTCAGAGATTGTGATAGTGCGCCACAGTGTGTTTCAGAGTGTCTCGGTGTGTTTCACAGCGTGTCGGAGAGAGTCAATGAGTGTCCCAATCTGTCTCATGGAGGGTCCGTGTGTTTCTCAGTGTGTCTCAGATAGTGTCAGAGATGGTCAGAGTTTGTCTCATAGAGGGTCACAGTCTGTCCCAGAGAGTGTCAGAGAGGGTGACAGTCTTTCAGAGAGTGTTACAGTGTCTCAGAGATGGTCAGTGAGTGCCACAGTGTGTCTCCGAGAGTATAACAATGTCCCAGAGAATTTCACGATGTGCAGGAGAGTTTTACAGTGAGTCAGACAGTGTCACAGTGTGCTTCAGAGAGTGTCAGAGAATGTTGCAGTGTTTCTCAGACAGTCAGAGTGTCAGAAAGTGTCACAGTGTGCCTCAGTGAGCGTCAGAGAAAGTCAGAGAATGTAAAAGTGTGTCATAGTCTGTTAGAGGATGTCAGAGAGGGTCAGAGAGTGTCACAGTTTGTCAGAGTGTGTCACAGTGTGCCTCAGGGATTGTCGGAGAGAGTCTTTGAGTGTCACATTGTATTAAGAGAGTATCAGAGAGAGTCAGAGAATGTCACAATGTGTCACAGTCTGTCAGAGAGTGCCGCAGTGTGTCTCAGTGAGATTCGCACTGTGTCTAAGAGAGTGTCGGAGAGAGTCAGAGAATGCCACAGTGTGTCTCAGAGTGTCAGAGAGAGTGACAGTGTGTCACAGTCTGTCAGAGCGTGTCACAGTGTGCCTCCGAGAGTGCCAGAGAGAGTCAGAGACTGTTGCAGTCTATATCATGGATTATTGGAGATTTTTTACAGTGTGTCTCAGAGTGTCAGAGAGAGTCAGAAAGTGTCACAGTGTGTCTCAGAGAGTGTTGCAGTATGTTTAAGAGTGTCGGAGAGATTCAGGGAATGTCACAGTGTGTCATCATGTGTCAGAGAGTGTCACCGTGTGTCTAAGAGAGTGTCAGAGAGCGTCACAGTCTGTCTCAGAGAGTGTCAGAGTGTGTCACAGTCTGTCAGAGAGCGTCACAGTGGGTCAGTCTGTCAGAGAGTGTGGCTGTTGGTATCAATTTGTCAGAAATTGTGATAGTGTGTTTCAGAGAGTGTCAGAGAGTGTTAGAGAGAATCGGAGAGTGACACAGTTTGTCTCAGAGAGGGTCAGGGTTTATCTCAGAGAGGGTCACAGTCTGTCTCAGAAAGTGTCATACAGAGTCACAGACTGTTAGAGAGTGTCGCAATGTATCTCAGAAAGTGACAGTACGAGGGAGAGAGTGCCACCGAGTGCCTCAGAGAGTGTCAGCGAATCCCACAGCGTGTCTCAGAGAGTGTCACATTGTTTCAGAGAATGTCACGATGTGTCAGAGAGTGTCAAAGAGTGTCATAGTATGTCTCAGAGAGTGTCCAAGAGTGTCAAAGTGTGTCACAGTCTGCCAGAGAGTGTCACAGTGTATCTCAGACATTGTCAGAGAGAGTCACCGAGTGTCACAGTATGCCTTAGAGTGTCAGAGAGAGTGACCGTGTGTCACAGTTTGTCAGAGAGTGTCACAGTGTGCCTCAGAGAGTTTTAGAGAGAGTCTGAGAGTGTCACAGTTTGGCTAAGAGAGTGTCAGAATGAGTCGGAGAATGTCACAGTGTGTGCCAGAGAGTGTCAGAGAGAGTCAAAGAGTGTCACAGTGAATATCGGAGAGTTCAGAGAGTTTCACTGTGTTTCTCAGAGAGTGTCACAGTGTATCTCAGAAAGTCAGAGAGAGTCAGAAAGTGTCACAGTTTGTCGCAGAGAGTGTCACGGTGTGTCTAAGAGAGTGTCAGAGAGAGTTAGATAATGTCACAGTGTGTCACATGATGTCATACAGTGTCACAGTGTGCCTCAGTGCCAGAGAAAGTCAGAGAATGTCACAGTGTGTCATAGTCGGTCAGAGAGTGCCACATTGGGTCTCAGGGAGTCTCAGAAATGGTCAGAGTGCCACAATGTTTCACAGTCTGTCAGAACATGTCACAGTGTGTCAGAAATTGTGACAGTGTGTTTCAGAGAGTGTAAGAGAGAGTCAATGAGTGTCACAGTCTGTCTCAGCGAGGGACAAAGTGTGTCACAGTGTGTCTCAGAGAGTGTCACAGTGTGTCTCAGAGATCCGGATAGAGTCAGAGAGTGTCACAGTGTGTCTCAGAAAGTGTCACAGTGTGTCTCAGAGAACCAGATAGAGTCGGAGAGTGTTAGTGAGTCTCAGACAGTCAGAGAGTGGCACAGCATGTCTCAGAGAGTGTCACAGTCTAGTAAGAGTGTGTCACAGTGTTCCTCAGGGAGTGTCGGAGGGAGCCAGAGAGTGTCACAGTGTGTCTAAGAGGGTATGAGAAAGAGAATCAGAGAGTGTCACAGTGTGTCTCAGAGAGTGTCAGAGAGAGTCAGAGAATGTTACAGTGAGTATCGGAGAGGTTCCGAGAGTTTCACCTGTCTCAGAGAGTGTCACAGTGTATCTCAGAGAGCCAGAGAGTGGCACAGTAAGTCTCAGAGTGTGTCACAGTGTGTCACAGTCTGTCAGAGAAGATTGCAGTGTATTTCCGTGTGTGTCAGAGAGAGTCAGAGAATATTTCAGAGATGGTCACAATCTGTGAGACAGTGTTACAGAGTGTCTCAGAAAGAGACAGAAAGAGTCAGAGAGTGTCACAATGTGTCTCAGAGAGTGTCAGAGTGTGTGACAGTCTGTTTCAGAGAGTGTCAGATATGGTCAGAATTTGTCTCAGAGAGGGTCACAATCTGTCAGAGAGTGTTACAGTGTGTCTCAGAGAATAACAGAAAGAGTGAGGGAGTGTCACAGATTGCCTCAGAGAGTTTCAGAGAGAGTCAGAGAGTGTTACAGTCTGTCCCAGAGAGTGTCAAAGAGTCCAAGAGTGTTTCAGAGAGTGACGCAGCGTCTCAGAGAATGTTACAGTGTGTCTCAGAGAGTGTCACAGTGTGTCCCAGAGAGCCAGAGAGAGGCAGAAAGTGTCACAGTATGTCTCATTGAGTGCCACAGCGTCTCAGAGAATGTCACCATGTCTCACAGTCATAGTCGGTCAGAGAGTGTCACACTGTGTCACAGTGTGTTTCAGAGTGTCTCGGTGTGTTGCATAGTGTCAGAGAGAGTCAATGAGTGTCCCAGTCTCTCTCATGGAGGGTCTGTGTGTTTCACAGTGTGTCTCAGATAGTGTCCGAGATGGTCAGAGTTTGTCTCAGATAGGGTCACAGTCTGTCCCAGAGGGTGTCAGAGAGGTTCAGTGTGTCTCCGAGAGTATCACAATGACTCACGATGTGTAGGGGAATTTCACAGTGAGTCAGACAGGGTCACAGTGTGCTTCAGAGAATGTCACAGAGAGTCACAGAGTGTCACAGAGTGTCTCAGAGATTCAGAATGTCAGAAAGTGTTACAGTGTGTCTAAGAGAGTGGCAGAGAGAGTCAGAGAATATCACGGTGTGTCAGTGCTGTCAGAGAGTGTCACAGTGTATCACCATCTGTCACAGAGTGTCACAGTGTGTCTAAAGAGTGTCATAGATAATCAGAGAGTGTCACAGTCTGTCTCAGTGAGTGTCAGAGGGAGTCAGAGTGTGTTGCAGTGAGTATCGGAGTGGTTCAGAGCGTTGCACTGTGTGTCTCAAAGAGTGTCACAGTATATCTCAGAGAGTGTCACAGTGTGTCACAGTCTGTCAGAGAAGATTACAGTGTATTTCCGAGTGTGTCAGAGAGAGTCAGAAAATATCTCAGAGATGTTCACAGTCTGTGAGAGAGTGTTGCCGTGTGTCTCAGAAAGAGACAGAAAGAGTCAGAGTGTATCACAATGTGTCTCAGAGAGTGTCAGATTGTGTTACAGTCTGTCCCAGAGAGTGTCACAGAGTGTCACAGTGTGTCTCAGAGAGTCAGAGTGTCAGAAAGTGTCAATACGAGAGCGTCAGAGAGAGTCAGAGAATGTCACGGTGCGTCACGTGCTGTCAGAGAGTGTCACAGTGTGCCTCAGTGAGTGCCAGAGCAAGTCAGAGAATGTAACAGGGTGTCATAGTCTGTCAGAGAGTGTCACTGCGTGTCTCAAAGAGTTCAGAGAGTGTCACAGCGTATCACAGTCTGTCAGAGAGTGTCACAGTGTGTCACAGTCTGTCAGAGTGTGTCACAGTCTGCCTCAGGGAGTGTCGGAGGGAGTCAGAGAGTGTCACATTGTGTCTACCAGAGTGTCAGAGGGAGTCAGAGAATGTCACAGAGTGTCACAATCTGTCAGAGAGTGCCACAGTGTGCCTCAGTGAGTGTCAGAGAATGTCACAGTGTGTCTCAGAGAGTGTCAGAGAGAGTCAGAGAGTGTCACAGTGTGTCAAAGTGTGTCTGAGAGTATCAGTGTGTCACAGTCTATCCGAAATTGTTACAGTATGTTTCAGACATTGTCAGAGAGAGTCAGAGAGTGTCACAGTGTGTATCAGACAGTGTCAAAAAGTTTCACAGCGTGTCTCAGAGACTGTCGGAGGTGTTCAGAGTTAGTCTCAGAGAGGGTCACAGTATTTAACAGAGAGTGTCAGAGAGGGTTACAGTCTGTCAGAGAGTGTCACAGTGTACGTCAGGGAGTTTCAGAGAGAGTCAGAGAATGTCACAGTGTGTCACAGTCTGTCAGCGATTGTCGGAATGTGCCTCAGAGAGTGCCAGAGAGAGTTAGAGACTGTTACAGCCTGTATCAGAGAATATTGGAGATGGTTCCAGTGTGCCTCAGAGTGTCAGAGAGAGTCAGGGCGTATCAGAGTGTGTCATAAATTGTGACAGTGTGTTTCAGAGAGTGTAAGTGAGAGTCAATGAGTGTCACAGTCTGTCTCAGGGAGGGTCAGAGTGTGTCACAGTGTGTCTCAGAGAGTGTTAGATATGGTCAGAGTTTGTCTCAGATAGGGTCACAGCCTGTCTCAGAGAGTATTAGACAGGGTCACAGTCTGACAGAGAGTGTGATAGTGTATCTCAGAGAGTGTCAGAGAGTGTTACACTGTTATAGAGTATCACAGTGTATGTCAGGGTGTCAGAAAAAGTGACAGAGTGTCACAGTCTGTCAGAGAGTCTCACGGTGTATCTCAGAGATTGGCAGAGTGTGTTACAGTGTATATCAGATAGTGTCAGAGAGTTTAACAGTGTGTCACAGAGAGTGTCACAGTATGTCTCAGAGAGCCAGAGAGAGTCAGAGAGTGGCACAGTGTGTCGCAGTCTGTCAGAGCGTGTCACAGTCTGTCAGAAATTGTGACAGTGTGCTTCAGAGAGTGTAAGAGAGAGTCAATGAGTGTCACATTCTGTCTCAGGGAGGGTCAGAGTGTGTCACAGTGAGACTCAGAGAGTGTCAGAGATGGTCAGAGTTTGTCTCAGAGAGGGTCACAGTCTGTCTCAGAGAGGGTCACAGTCTGGCAGAGAGTGTTTCAGAAGATAAATTATTGTTATATTCAGCCTAATGAGTCATGGACTCTGCTGTGCCCACTTTCAGTTCCAGAGCTGCAGAACAAATGCTGATTCAAAACTGTCCATCATCTTACTCACACCAATATCAAGTTCACCCATCAATCCTGGAATACTGGCTCATGTTGCAGGGTACTGTCGAAATAACTTCATATCAGCATGCTGAAACGTGTGAACTTCAATGAAATATTCTCTCAATCTCCCTCTCTCTTTTTCCCAAAATTCTTTTGTTTGTTGTTATTTAAAGTGATTTCCCCACCATCTCTCTCTGGCAGTGATTTTCATATCCACAGCACCCGTTGTCATGGCCCAATGGAGATATGGAGCTATAAATGGATGGGAGCTTCACATCCTTTCACTTCCAGTATGGGCTGCAAGTTTCCCCACACTGGACAGTGATCTAACACAGTGTTACTGAACAATGCACTGGGGAGGTGTGCACAGCTTAATCTGCTGGGAGGGTAACTGACCCGGTTTACAGACCAATTCACTGCTTGTCACAGTACATCTACCCATACTGAACAGAAACCTGTTTATAAAGCAAGACACTGGTGTGGGCTGCATCTCACCCCATGCTGGACAGACTGTTTCATCTGGGTTACTGAATCCATGCACCGGTGTGGTCTGTGCTGGTCCGCATGTTGGACAGATAGCCAGTGGCCTGGTGAGATATGCAGTATTTCATCCTGGAGAGGTTGCTGTTTTGTACTGGGCCTCCTCTGTACAGTGCTCCATCCTGGAAGATAGCTGGGTTGTCCTGAGCCTAGTCTGCACAGTGCTCCGTGCTGAGCAGGTATCTCATCTAGGCTTATACGTGTCTGGGCTGGATCTGTGAAGTGGATTGAGTATCTGGTATAATTCCTGATCGAGCTATCATTTCTCCAGCTCGGCGCAGTCCGCTGTTTAACACCGTATTTGTGCAACATGTTGTCTATTAAGTAATTATCCAATTAAAACATGAATATCTGTCATTCTTGCGATGCACATGAGCTGACGTACCTAAAAATATATGATGAAAGTCGTCTCAACCGGAAAGTTTCCTTATTTTAAAGGTAAGTATGAGGTGCTCTGTTTCAGATGCAATTCGCTTGGTCAAAATATTCCGCATTCAGCAAAATACAATATATTCAAACACCGGCAATAAAATACAACAGAAACAAGAGTAACTTGGAATATCTTAATTCTATTGGAAAACATAACAGAATAATAGATTATTTAACTACTATACAGTAACTACTCCAAAATGGCAGCATCCAATAAACACCCACTTTTCACAAAACAAATTCAGGAGACAGATTGTCTCACATGTAGTTCTCCAATCCAGGAGGAATGAACATCAAAAGACAATTCTGAGAGAAATCTCAGAGAGAGAGTGCAGCAGCCGGGAGAGATTTCCTGCCTTCCAACCCTACTGAGACCCCATCAATAACTGGCAAAATCTAAAACTAAGAATCCTGCTTCTATGAGAGCTTGGCCATCACTCCATAGGACGAGGCAGCAGCTTCAAGGACCACAATGGATGGAGTGTATCTATGCCGTCTATGACACTGCAGGAACCTCTCAAAAATGCCTAATCCCACCGAAGTCGTTAAATGATGGTAAGATAAATGTCAAAGTTAAACATAAATAGATAAAACGAAAGCATGCAGCAGGCCTGGGGATCAGTCATAGACGGTCTCAGGAACCCAGCAACTCCTACCCTGCCAAAACACTGTAGAATCATCGAGCTTGTGAAGAGAAAGCATCATCTCTCTCCATCACCTCGAACTTTACAATTGTAAATGTACCATTCACCCAATAGTCAGTGATGTCAATACCCCACCCAGACTAAGTATTACTGTGATCTATATGGGGTGCAGTGAAATGGGTTAACTGGAGCTGTTTGTTCAGTGACTATGATTGATGCCAGTCTCCATGGACCCTAACTGTGTCACTGGAGAGTTTCCCTCTTCCATAATTAAGGGCTTCTTTGAACCTGTCGTCCCATATTATCAGGGGCAGCGTGATCCTCAACATGATTGGGAAAGCAGCTCCAGAGAGAGGGAGAGGAAGTGAATCAGCACAATAGACTGAAATGTTCCAGCAATGGATCCAAATCTGAGAATATTACATTGGAGAGCCACTAAAATGAACAGGAGTTTATCTTTGGGTCTTTATTGGCTTTCTCAGGATTGGCCATCGTTAGAGTTGCGGATCGAAGCCGTACTGAGGATTATTCAAGCTGGTTACTACCCCATCCTCGCTCTTATTGGTGTTCCTGGTAAGTCTATCCCTTTCAATTCTATAAACTATGATGAAAATCATTGCTAATTCTGTTATTTATATTTTGCAAAGACGTAGAGTATTTTATTCAGTTTCAGTCACAAACTCCACTTCCTTTGAATTAATTTCAGACTCTTCACTCATAAACATCTCAGAAGGAACATGACTGTTCACAACCTCAAACTGACATTTGCCCTGAACTGTTCTATGTCTCGGTATTCTCTCTGTCATCGAATCTGCCCACACCCAACTCAATAATATCCCCAGTCTCCACCTCTGCCTCAATGCTGTTGCTGAATTAAACACCGTCTAGCCCTTTGTTGACTTCAGAATTTATGGCTCCCGTTGTATTCTGACATCTCTACCAGTGACAAATATTTTTACTACAAACTTGTTACCATCACTATACAGGTACTTCACAACAGGTGCTCTGTATGAGATTCATAATGTCAGCACGTGTAATTCAGAGGCAAAGGTGATGACTCTAAAGGCATTGTTTGAAATCCTATCACAGCCGATGACTGAACTTAAAGTCGAATGACAAAAATTGAAATAAAATTTCACTGATGGAAAAAACAAACAATCAGGATTTCTTTTAATATTTCACTAATAGCCATTGGTAAAGAAACTTAACATTATTGCCCGGTCTGGACTAAGGGCGACTTCAGTTCCACAATAAAATAGTTGGCTCCATGATATCTCGACAAATGGCCTCACAGTCAAGGGTAATTAGGATGGACAACACATGCTGCCCTTGCCAGTGATGCTGACATACCATGAAACAACAACATTAAAGGTGAAATAAACGAAGGAACTGTGGATAATGGAGATCTGAAATAAAATTCTCCAGCGTCCAGAGAGAGAGAGAGAGAGAAAGGAAAAGAAAACAAAAGGATTGCTGATGATGGACTGGAAGGAAAATGGAATGACAAGTTATTCTAACATTCCTGACTTTCCCATATTCCCGAATATCACGTCCATTTAGGTATGTCCCTGAATAAACTGAGTTATGTTCCCTCTGTCTCTCTTCTCTGAGTGTGATGATCTATTCCATTGGCAATACTGGTGCTGCCCTTACAGTTGCTGAGATACAGAAAACGGTAATGTTACAGAGTCAACTGCTTCTTTGGAGAGAGGAACTGTTACTTTGGGACTTTACAGAGATGCAACGGCTTTCTCAGCCCGGAAGAAAAACTAAGGAGAGGAGGGCATTTTCAACCCTGAATGGGTGCACCATGTGCGTCGGGCATTGACTTGCTGCTGTCATTAGAAAGTCAGTGGAGTTTCTGTGGATGGTGTTCTCAGGTTTGTTTTGCCATCTGCTGAGTTCATTCAGGGAGACCCGAGGGTCTGGTGATCACACTCTCGACACTGCATTTACAGCGTGTCTGGGTCCATGGTAAACAAATGGAGCAAAGACTACACAGAAGGGAAACTCTGGAAACAAGGAGGAGCAAAGCACCACACTTTCCTTCCTGGAATTTCCAGGAACATTTGTCTAAGCTCAAAGTTTATGAGAAGATTTGCAGCTCGAGTTCTCGTTGTTGTGGTTCTGTTCGCCGAGCTGGGAATTTGTGTTGCAGATGTGTTTGGCTTGTCCTGTAATAGTAGTGTTGTCCCAGAACGAAGGGCCCGATACCCAGCATTAGCAAAACCAATATAGTGTACAAAATCCAACGCAAGGACTGTAGAAAACACTACATAGGACAAACAGGAAGATAGCTAACGATCCGCATCCATGAACACCAACTAGCCACGAAAAGACATGACCAGCTATCCTGAGTAGCCACACACACAGATGACAAGCAATATGAATTCGACTGGGACAACACTACTATTATAGGACAAGCCAAACAGAGAACAGCCAGGGAATTCATAGAGGCATGGCACTCATCCACATATTCAATCAATAAGCACATCGATCTGGACCCAATATACCGGCCACTGCAACGGACAGCTGGAACTGACAACCGGAAGCGGCAGAGACAAACCACTCTAAATGTCGGAGGAAAGATCACAGAAGCGCTTCACAGGAGGCTCCCAAGCACTGAGGATGTTACCTAGAAAGGGGACGAACTGTCTGCAACACAAATTCCCATCTTGGCGAACAGAACCACAACATTTGTCTAAGCTGGACCCATTCAGGGGTAAAGTGTGAAACCAGTTTGTTTCAAAAATATAACCTGTAGCCTCACACCAGGGATAGGACTGTGCTGACTATCACCATGAATTTAACTGTTTTACTTCTGGAACTTTCCAGGCAGGAGTGGGTAATGTATCCACCATCTCTGAAGTGTAGTCCTCCGATGTATCATGAGCTGACAGAAGCCACTTGCCTGCTGAGAGGAATGCATTGGTTCCACCTCCACAGGAGAAGGTACAGAAACCAGCTTCCAGATATACTAGAGAGAAGGGAGACTGGTGAAAATGAGGAAATGCAGGGAATTAGAATTAATGCAGGTTATCCTTTTGGAAATCTAATTGAACTGAAGTTTCATAAGTTGGTGCATCTGATGAGTTACATCCCAGAGTATTGAGGAGATGAAAACAGAACTAGTGAAAAAAAATATTGATTATTCTTCAAAGCTGGTTAGATTCTGGAAAGGATCCTGCAGACTGGAAAGCAGCTATTGTAAAGGTAAATATTTAAAACAGGACGGAGAGGGAAAATATAAAACTAAATAGCTTGATGCTAGCTATGAGAACAAAACAATCATTGGAACCTTTTATAAGGAACGTGACAACTAGACACTTGGAAAATAATGATATGATTTGGTAGAATTGGCATAGATTCAGGAAAGGGAAATGATCGTTGATAAACATTTTTGTGGAGATTGTGCATTGTGCCATCGACAATTAAGAATCAATGGGAATGGATTATTTGAGTATTTAGAAGACGCTTGACCTGATTGAATATGGGTGAGTGGGGAATGTGAGAATCCATGGGTATAGGGTGAAATATATACAACATGGATTAAAAATTGGTAATTGAGATACGAGAGAATACTGTTTTTTTTCTCTGGACTGAAGGTTTGATGGATGGCAGCAGGATCAGTGTTTGGGCAATATCTGTTCACAAGGTATAAAAATAATTCAGACGTGAACAACAAATATCATCATGTACATTTATATTTATTAAATGATGAGAGATTGGGAAGTGATATTGTTGAAAAGGACCTGGATGTCCTTGGTCATAATTCGCAAACAGAATTCTGATGGGGCAGGAAGTAAGTGATATGTGGCTCTTCATGCAAAATGATTGAAGCACCAGAGTTAGAGCATCTTTCCCATTGGTCGTGTTTTGTTGAAAGAGTATTTGTTTGGTCTGCTTTATAGATAATGATCTCTTTGTCACCGAGACAGCGCAAAGGGGTTTTACCTGACTAAACCCTGGCTTGAGAAGCTGAATGACCTCTTCCTGTTCCTTTTTAATGACTCCAGGAGTGAAATGGTCTCCTTCTGATCCTATGTAAGTGGGTGTGGGTGTGAGCAGATTCCTTCTCTTCCTGTGTTATAGGCAGAAGGAACTGAATGGGCTATCTCTCTTTTTGCCCAGTAGTTTTGATGGGCAGAATGGCTTCTCCATATTCTTGTGAAACCAGATTGAAGTGCTGAATGTACTCCTCGTTTTAGTGTGGAAACGTACAGTGCTGTAACATGAATATTACCCAGACTTTAACAGCGCAATCTTGAATGTTGTCCATGTCTAGTTGCACATGGACACAGGCTGCTTCAAGAGCTGAAGGACAACTTGTTCTAAACAGTATATAAACTTCAGTGAATATCCCCACTTTTGCTTAGTTTTGACTCAATGGCTGAAAGGCCTCCTTCCAAACTGCAGGAGTCCCCACTGACAAACAGAAGATGCCTGGGCTGAGGGAGCTACCTTGAGAATCTCTTGCACAGATGCCCCATGGCCGAGATAATTGATGCCCACCAATTGTAACCATCTTCCCTTGTGCCGTGAATGACTCCAAACAGTGGAGAGGTCACAATCGATTCTCATTAAGTGTGATTTTCCTCAGGCTCGTTGATCTCATCCTCAGTCAAATACTGCCTTGAGTTCAGGGCCAGTCTCTCTTACCTGAGCTCCTGTATTCCCTCTTTTGCTCATATCAATAGGTCATGATGTAGAAGCAGATAATGTTTTCTTCAAACAGAGAGTAGTGAATGTCAGGAATTCTCTTACACAGAGTTAGGGGAGCTAGATCACTGAAAAGGACCAGTGGTGTTCTGCAGGGAGCGGCTCTGGGACACCTACTCTTTATTATTTCTATAAATGAGTTGGATGGGAGTGTGGAATAGTGGGTTATCAAGTTTGCCAATGACATAAAGGTTGTTGGTGTGGTACAGAATGTGGAGGTCTTTTGTTGGTTGCAATGGGACATTGACAGGATGCAGAACTGGGCTGAGAAGTGGCAGATGGATTTCAAACTGTAAAAGTGTGAAGTGAATCCCATTGCAAGCTCGAATATGAATGCAGAATACATGGTTAAAGATAGGATTCTTGGCAGTGTGGAGGAACAGAGCGACCTTGAGGTCCGTGTCCACTGTTCCCTCAAATTTGCTCCCCAAGTTGATGGTTTGGTTAAAAGGCATATGGTTTGTTGGCTTTCATTAGCAGGGGGATTGCGTTTAAGAGCCGTGAGGTTATGCTGAAGCTCTATAGAGCCCTGGATAGACCACACTTGGAATATTGTGTTCAGTTATGGTCACCCCATTATAGGAAGGATGTGGAAGCTTTAGACCGGAAATTTACCAAGATGCTGCTTGGACTGGAGGGCAAGTTTTATGAAGAATGCTTGAGGGAGCAAGGGATTTTCTCATTGGAGGAAAGAAAGATGACAGGTGACTTGATAGAGGTGTGCAAGATGATGAGAGGCATAGACAGAATGAATAGCTAACGACTGTTTCCTAGGGCAGAAATATCTATCACAAGGGGTCACAATTTTAAGGTAATTGGAGGAAGATTTAGGGGAGATATCAGAGGTAGGTTCTTTAGACAGAGAGGGGTGGGTGTGTGGAATGCACAGCCAGCAGTGGAAGTAGAGTCAAATACGTGAGGGAAACTTAAGAGAATCTTGGATAGGCATATGGAAGGACGTGAACGGAAGCATGTTGGATAGTCTGATCATAGAGTAGGATAAACGGGTGGTACAACATCGAGGGCCGAATGTCCTGTACTGTGCTCTACTGTTCTTTGTTCTGTGTTCTATGGAAATGCTCATAGAGGCTGGAGACGGATTTTGATTTGTCAGAGAGGTGAGGGCTATGAAGCCATGACCTTAGTGAAAGGCAAGACAGGCTTGGGAGGTGAACGACCTCCCTTTGTTTCTGATATTCTCACATTCTGTTATTGGAAAATTTGATTAGATTAGAATAGATTAGATTAGATTAGATTAGATTAGATTTGATTTGATTAGATCAGATTACTTACAGGAAAGCACCTCGAAGGTCTGTTATGGAATGTTGCAGTCAAGGAGCCCAGAGGACTTTGTGAGCCATCTCTGGGTGAGGTATGGGGGTGTATTCACAGTGAATCTGGGTCTACCAACAAATGGAGCACAAATTGCAGAGAGGGGAAGCTCTGTAAAGAGAAATGATGGACTGCTTTCATATCCAGCCTGGGTTTTCCAATTACATTTTCCAAATCACCCAAACTGAGTATGACAGTCAAGAGGGAGTGAAAGTTCTCCTCTGTTTCTGTGCACCAGGTGATAGCAGTAAGTTGCCTCCACCTGCTCATATCCAGCAGTTTGAAGTTCTGAATGGAACACAGAAACACGGGACTAACGATTAGGAGTGGGTCCTGAGATCCTTTGAGCCTTCTCCACCAGGCAATAAGATTGTGGCTGTTCAGGTTTGGTTTCAGCCCCACTATCTTGTCTGTATCCCATTATCCATGACGCAGTCTCTGTGAAATCTTTAACTAATTCAGCAGCAAATACTTGCAATCACAGAGGCATCACAAACATCTGAGGAAGAGAATTCCCATTTAAAAGCCCTTTCAGCAGTTTTCCTCATCCCTGTGATAGAATAGAAGAGCCATACAGCATGGAAACACATCCTTTTGTCCAAATTCTCCATAATGATCAGGCATCCTAACCTGACCTAGTCCCAACGCCAGCATTTGGCCCATATCCCTCTGAACCATTCCTATTTAGGTCTCTATCCAGATATATTTTAAACATGTAATTGTACCCGCTTTCACCACTTCCTCTGACAACACTTTCCGTGCACGCACCAATCTCTGCATGTAAACGTTTCCCCTCAGGTCCCATCTAAATCTTTCCCCTGTCACCTTCAAACTATGCCGTCTAGTTCTGGAAATCCGTACACTGGGAAAAAAGATGTTGGCCACTGAGACTATAAATGGCCCTCAGGATTTTATAAACCTCTGTCATGTCACTATTCAGCCTCCAACAGTCCAGGGGGAAAAGCCTCAACTTGTTCATCCTCTCCTGCAATTCAATTCCTCAGGTTCCAGAAAATCCTTGTAAATCTTTTCTGCACCCTCTCAAGCTTAGCAACATCCATCCTTTAGCAGTGCCAACTTAAATGTACGTAGTATTCTTAAAGTGGCCTCACCAACGTCCTGTAGAAGTGTAATATACTACCCCATCTCCTATACTCAATGTTCTGACTGAACATTCATACTCTGTCTACCTGCTGCTGCACTTTCAAGTAACTATGAACCTGCATCCGTAGGTCTCTTTGTTCAGCAACATTTCCCAGGACACTACCCTGCTTTAACTTACCAAAATGCAAAACCTCACAAATGTCTGTATTAAATTCTATCTACCAGTCCTTGGCCCTTTGTTTGTCAGGGTGCCGTTGTACTCTGAAATAATCATCACTGTCCACTGCCCCACTTTTATTTTTGATGTTGCCTGTAAACCTACGAACCATGCCTCCGATAATCACATACAAGTCGTTTATATACATGGTGAAAAGCACTGAGCTCAGCACTGATTCTTTCAGCACACCCCAGCCCAAAGGCCTACAGTCTAGAAAACAACCCATTACCTTCAATCCAATTTTGTATCCATTTGGTTAGCCTTTCCTGAATTCCATATGACCTAACCTTAGTATTCTGTCTACGATGAGGAACATTATTAAATGCCTTGCTGAAGTCTGTGTGAACAATGTATACCACAGTGCCTTCTTTATCACCTTTTAAAAATATCAATCACATTAATGAGACATGATTTCCATCGTACAAAGCCATGTTGACTATTCCTAATATGTCCTCGTCTTTCTAAATGCGTGTAAATCCTATCCCTCAGAATCCCCTCCAACAATCTCCTCTACACTGACATTCGGCTGACTGAGTCAATAATTTCCTGTATTTTTGGATCACTGTTCCCTTTTCTAGTCCCACTCATCCACTAGCCAAAAAAAAAATAATTATAACTAGGTTAGTGATATGGCCAATAATATAGTCCTCAGAGTGTGTCAGGGTCAGTTTAGGAACAAGTCAGACAGATTTCTTTAATCTGTTAGAACAACATGTATATGACCAAAGCAAAGTTGCTCAAACTATAATGGAATGAAGAATGGCGAGTGGATATTGCAAATATGTACATTGATATTTCCTTTTGAAAAATACTGCGGAACACACACACACACACACACACGCGCGCGCGTCTGTTTGATATCAAACTGAAAAGGAAAATCTCGGTAAAGTTATCTTGAAAGAACTTTGTCCAAGTATTATTCGAACTCATGACCAAAGGAAGAATGAGAGTTTGATCCAAATGCTATTCTACTTATAGAGTCATCAAATCCTACAGCATGGAGAGAGGCCCTTTGGCCCAAACTGGTCCATGCTGACACAAATATCCATCCACATTAACCTCTTTTCCCAGCACGTGTCACTTCTCGTCCTTTCCTGTCCATGTACTTGCCCAAATGCCGTTTAAATATCGTTAATATAAATGCTTCAACCATTTCCGCTGACAGCTCATTGCCTTTGTGTACCATTCTCTGTGTAAAACCGTTTCCATTAGTTTCCCTTTTATTCTTTCCCAACTCACCTTAAATTGATGCTCTCTAGTCCTCAATTCCCCAACTCTGGGAAAAAGAGGCTCAGTCCATTCACCCTATCTATGCCTCTCATAATCTTGTACACTTCTATAAGATCCCCCTCAGTATCCTACACTCTAAAGAAAAAAAGTTCTCGCTTGTCCAACCTCTTCCTATAATTCATACTATTGAGTCCTGGCAACATCTTTGTAAATTCTGTCTGCACACATTTCAAAAATAAAAACATCCTTCTGATCGCAACGTGATCAAAACTGAACACAACACTACAAGTCCGACATCCTGTATAACTGTAACATAACTTACCAACTTCTCTCCTCCATGTCCTGACCGTTGACTGCCAGTGAGCCAAAAGCCTTCTTCACTGCCCATGTCTACCTGTGACTCCACTTTCAGAGAACGTTGGACTTGAACTTCATGGTCCCTCTGCTCAACGACACTGCTTAAGGCCTTACCATTCACCGTGAAACTCCTACATTGATCTAAGTTTGCGAAAAATGTTCCTCAGCCCACTTTTCCAGTTGATCAAGATCCTGCTGCAATTTCTGATAACCTTACTCACTATCCACGATACCGCCGATTTTAGTGTCATCTTCAAATTTACTAATCATGCCTTGTACACTCTGAAGAATATCATTGAAATAGATAATAAACAACAATGGGCTCAGTACTGACCCCTGAGGCATTTCATGTGTCACGGGCCTCCAGTCCGAAAGCATCCTTCCACTATAACCCTCTGTTTACTACCATCAAGCCAATTGTGTATCCAATTTGTCAGCTCCCACTAGATTCCATGTGATTCTAACCTTCCAGACCACCTATCAAGAGTAATCTTGTCAAAGGCCTTACTGAAAACCATACAGACTATGTCTGCTGCGCTGCCCTCATCAACATTCTTGGTCACTTCATCAAAGAACTCAAGCAAATTTGTGAGGCATGATCTCCCACTCACAAAGTCATGCAATCGTTCCAGTCTAAAAACAACTATTAATAATTATTATTAAACTAAATAACAACAAACAATAATAAATAATATTAAGATGACATTTTCAGTGGACAATAGATTATCCATGGTTTGTGTCAATGGAACGTGCATCATTGGTGAAGGGCAGAATGGATTTTATACCTGTGTCATTGAACTGCGTTGAAAAAAGCAAGGGTGGCACGGTGGCTCAGTGGTTAGCACTGCTGCCTCATAGTTCCACGGATCCGGGTTTGATTTCAGCCTTGGGTGACTCTCTTGTGGAGTTTGCACATTCTCCCGTGTTTGTGTGGGTTTCCTCTAGGAGCTTCATTTTTCTTACACAATCCAAAGATGTACAGGTCAGGTGAATGGCCCACA
>NW_026868006.1:0-81908 GCF_020745735.1 Hemiscyllium ocellatum | reverse complement strand
ATATGATCCAGGAACAGGTAGGTGGGATGAGATCATTTTTAGAGTATGGTTAGTGTTAACCGAACAGTGCGGTATGACTCTCTGACTATGATTATAATGTTGTGTCATTAATTAAGAAAGGCTGCAAGAGAAAGCCAGGGAACTACAGACTGATGAGCGAGACATCAGGGTGGGTCAGTTGTTTTGGGTCATTCTGAGAGGTAGGCCTTATTATGGACAGCCAGCATGGCTTTGTGCGTGGGATAACATGTCTCACAAACTTGACTGGAGTTTGCTCAAGATGTGACCAAAAAGATAGATGAAGGCAGAGCAACAGACGTTGTTTCTGGCTTCTGCAAACCCCTGTTCAGGGTGAAGCATGATCCATTGGTTAGTAACCATAGATAACAAAGGATCAGGGAGAGCTTGCCAACTGGATACAAAATGGGATGACAGTGGGAGACAGAGGGTGGTGGAAGAGGGTTGTTGTTTAAACTGGGACCTCTGACCAGCAGTGTGCTGTAAGGATTGGTGCTGGGACACTGTTGTGCACCATTTCATAAACAATCTGAGTGAAAAGAGAGCAGTTCCTGTTAGTGTGTTTGTGGATACCAAGATTAGTGGAAGAGTGGGCAGGGAATATAGTTATCGAAGGGGATGTTAATCAACTGGGCCAGTGGGCCAAGGAATAAAATGGAATTTAATTCAGGTATTGGATTTATTCAGACAAACCAGGGAGGACTAACACAGTTAATGGTTGGGCCCTGGAGAGTGTTGTAGAAAAGGGAGAGACCAAGGGGTGCAGTTACATTGTTCCTTGGACTGGCATCACAGGGGGACAGGGTGTTGAAAGTGGTAATTGGCACACTTGTCTTCATTGGTCAGAGCATTGAGTACATGAGTTGGAGATATTGGTAACACTGTCGTCAATATTTCTCCTGGGCAGAGGAGGCCACGGGGTTACCTTATAAAGGTTTATGAAACAATGTAGGGCCTAAGTAAGGTGAATAGTCCAGGGTAGGTGAGTCCAAAGCTAGAGGCATAAAGGTGAGGTGAGAGAGCAAGGATTTAAAGAGCTGAGGAGCAACATTATCCACAGAAGATGGTGCATAGACGGAAAGGTCTGCCAGAGGGAATGGTAAAAACAAGTACAATTACAACATGGAAAAGACACTTGGGCAGGTACATGGAGAGGAGAAGGTTAGAAGGGATATGAGCCAAACACAGGCAAATGCGACTCATTCCATTAAGGAATCCTCGGCCGAAGAATCATGCTGTACAGAAACAGAACCGATGTCTGCAGTTATTGGAGGAGAAGACTATCGAGACAAGGCATGTTGTAGAGACTAAAGCAAGTTACAGCGTTATGGATGGTCATCTGGACTGGAGGTTTCAAATATGTGAAATAATTGGTGAGAGGGGAGGAGATGACAGAGATAGGAACTGTGATAGGAGTTAGAATGATTGAAGACACTGGTCCTCAATACAAGCCATAGATACAGTGTTGGAGACGGAATATGGAACAGAAAGATCCCAGGCAGCATTACCACCGTCTCATGGGAGGCCTGCTTTCCCCTCTGTTGTTCTGTTGCTCCCTAAGAAAGCACAGGCCTGGACTGATTACTGGGAACTCCCGATGCTGTCTCATTACAAGAAAGCTTGCAGCAGGCGTGGTGATTGAGCCTGGGTTGTGTCTGAACTGTGCTGCCCCCCCCCCCCCCCAGCACTTTCTCTATGTTATGTCTTGTTAGCTGATGTTTGGATCCCTCTTACTACTTTCGGCTCTGTGCACTGGAATGATCTTACCTGGCAGCAGGATTGATTGAAGACTCCCTGACTTTGTCTTTCTGGCTGACCAACCATCGTCCCAACCAACAGTTGGCAAATCTATTGAGTCAGGAACTCCATGAGTACCTGTAGAAGACACAGAAATAGGCAGAATGGGAAATTAGATTAATGCTTTGAGGGTGACACATATAGAATGGCACTGACCCCACAGACATCTGGAAAATCCCAGTCTCCATTCCTGACCTGTGATGCCTCATCTCTCTGGAGTGGAGAATTCTGTTGGCTCATGATCTGGAGGTAGCTTCAAAAGTGAGAGACGCTGACAGAGGCAGCAATTCGACCCACACAGTGAGGGACACCACATGGAGAGGTACTGAGTCACAGCACCAGAGCGCTGGGTCAAACAAATGTGCAGGAAGAAAGGGTTTTGATTCATGTTGCACTGGGATATACAAACTGTGAGCAGGCGAAGTGATGGCCTTGGAGCATTATTATGTGATAATTTATCCAGAAACTCAGCAAGTGTTCTCTGGACACAGGTCCAAATCCCACCATTGCAAATGATTGAATGTGAAATAACTGCTTCAAAAACGATGTAATTAAAAACCTGTGAGTATTAAACAATTGCCGATGTTAAGAAAAATCCATCGGGTGCATCCCTGTCTTTAGTGAAGTAATCTAAGATGGGACTGGGATATCACAGGTATTACAGAACAACAGCTGAGGGAGGGACAGGACAGGCAGCTCAATGCCCCAGGGGACAGATGCTGCAGGAAGGACAGAAGGGGAGCTGAGAGAGGAGGAGAGCTGCTGGTTCTGATTGGGTGAAACATCACAGCAGGACTGAGAGAGGACATTCCTGCCGGACCGCCCAGTGACGCTGTGTTCATGGAATTAATCAATAACAATGGGTCTTCCCTTTCCTCTGATTGCTCTACAGACCCCGATAGCCCCGCCCTCCTGCACCTTGACCTTCTCAAGATGGCAGCGCTTAGGCGCTCGCTCTCTTCCCTCAAACAAATGGCGGCCGTGACCCTGGGCCGCTTCCCTGATCAGAGACCGCCACCTCCTTCCCCGGGCCTGGAGGATCTTTCTCGGGTTTTTTTTTACCTCTAGCCGGGACTTGTGAATTCTCTCCGCTCCTTTCTACCAGCGAGGCTCCCACACACCGGCTCTGAGCGCCGCTCTCTGAAACCTATCACAGCCTCTGCCGGAGAAAGCAGCTCCATGTCTCTCTCTCTTTGTCCTGATCAATGTGACACTGCGCATGCTCCACATAGAAACCAAACTGCGCGTGCGTCTGAGGTTTCCGGTGAGTTTATACAGATTATTCATTACTGCATAGAATCATGGGTGAAATATTTGTCATTAACAACAGTTCTGTCGACTTCCAGACATAGAGTTGTCTAGTATTCGAATAGATTGTTCGGTGCAACTCAACCATACTGGACAAGTATGTAAATTACCAGTCGTTCTGAGTTGGAAAAGAAGTTTCTTACTCAATTTGTGCAAATCAATTGAAAATATGTACGTTATCAGATTTACATCACAACTATTTCTTAAAATCTCACATTGATTTATGACAGAGGTTTAACACTCCACTATGTAGTGACAACGATCAATCCTGCAAAACAGTTTGCTTTCTGACCAATCCTGAAGCGTTCACTCCCGAGAATGCTTTGGCCCCGCTCCTCACTCACTCAGTTCCGCCCCTTCGTCCTATTTGCAAAGTTGATTCGGGCGTGACTCAGCAGCTACGCACCAGAAACATTAAGGGACAAGGGAAGTTAGAGTCGATGTCTTGTGATGCGGTGAAAATATCCCGAATCTTGGAGGCTGGGTTCAATTCGCAGCGAGTGCAGGTGTGTCTAATAACAACTTTAAACAGGTTCATTCGGAAAAAGAAGGGAAGTCAGGAACCGAGTAAAAACAATAGAAAATGCTTACAATGTGGTGGGGTTCTCAATGCTCAGATGATTTTAGTCTTTACCAAGTGTTTCAGGGCCCCAATGGGTCCCAGTACAGACTATTCCACTCCACCTTGTGCACAGCCAGATACCACGATTGTGGGGCAAATTGTGGTGCTGGGATACATAGGTGCTTCCCCTCAGTTTTGGAGGTAAAAATAGGTGAGAAGAAGCAGGGTTTTGTATGGAGTTACATGTTCCCCTCCTTAATATTGCCCTAACTTGACCTCGTACATTTTTGGTAGAGATCAGTGACATTTCGTAAGCCAACATACAAGATCTGTCATTCTGTTTAAGACAGCGGAAATCTCTTGTAGCACAATAGACATAGAACAATACAGCGCAGAACAGGCCCTTCAGTCCTTGATGTCGCGCCGACCTGTGAACTGATTCTCAGCTCGTCCCCCTACACTATCCCAAAATCACCCATGTCCTTATCTAAGGATTGTTTAAATCTTCCTGATGTGGCTGAGTTGTCTACATTAGCAGGTAGTACGTTCCACAACCTTACCACTCTCTAAGTAAAGAACCTGCCTCTGACATCTGTCTTAAATCTGTCACTCCTCATTTGTAGTTATGCCCCCTCGTGCATACTGACATCCTCATCCTAGAAAAACCTTCCACTGTCTACCCTATCTAAGCCTCTGATCATCTTGTATGTTTCTATCAAATCCCCTCTTAGCCTTCTTGCCAAGGAGAACAGGTTCAAGTCTCTCAGCCTTTCCTGATAAGGCCTTCCCTCTAGACTAGGCAATATCCTGGTTAATCTCCTCTGCAACTTTTCCAATTCCTCCATGGCTTTCCCGAAATATGGGCACCAGAACTGCACACAATATTCCAAGTATGGCCGCACCAATGTTTTGCAGTATGATATTGTGGCTCTGGAACTCAATTACTCTATGAATGAAACCTAACACACCGTATGCCGCCTTAACAGTACTATCTACCTGGGTGGCAACTTTCAGGGATCTATGTACATGGACTCCAACCTCCCTCTGCACATCCACACTACCAAGAATCTTTCCATTGACCTTGTACTCTGCCTTCCTGTTATTCTTCTCAAAGTGCATCACCTCACATTTAGCTGCATTGAACTCCATTTGCCACCTCTCAGCCCAATTCTGCAGTTTATCCAAGTACCCCTGCAATCTGTAACACACTTCCACACTGTCCACTACTCCACCGACTTTAGATTCATCAGCAAATTTACTAATCCATCGACCTATGCCTGCGTCTAAGTCATTTCTAAAAATGACAAACAGCAGTGGTCCCAAAACAGATTTTTGTGGCACACCACTAGTAACTGGACTCCAGTTGAATATTTTCCATCAACAACACTCGCTGCTTTCCTTTAAAAAGCCAGTGTCTAATCCAAACTTCTAAATCACCCTCATTTCCATGAGTCTGCATTTTCTCCAACAGCCTACCATGTGGAACCTTATCAAAGGCTTTACTGAAGTCCATGTATACCACGTCAACTGCCCTACCCTCATCTAAATGCTTGGTCACCTTCTCAAAAAACTCAATGAGTTTTGCGAAACATGACCTGCCCTTAACGAAGCAATGTTTATTATCGGAAATCAAATTGGTGTTTGCAAGATTATTATAAATCTTATCTCTTATAATCCTTTCCAACACCTTTCCTACAACAGAAGTCAGGCTCACTGGTGTATAATTACCTGGATCATCTCTACTGCCCTTCTTGAACAAAGGCACAACATTTGCAATCCTCCAGTCCTCTGGTACCAAACCTGTAGACAATGACGACTCAAATATGAAAGCCAAATGCTCTGCTATCTCCTCCATAGTTTCCCAGAGAATCCTCGGATAAATCCCATCCGACCCAGGGGCTTGTCTACTTTCACTCTTTCTAGAATTGATAACACCTGTTTCTAACTAATCTCGATCCTTTCTAGTCTAATATCTTATACCACATTCTTCTCCTCTACAATATTCTCCTTTCCCTGAGTGAAAACCGATGAGAAATGTTCATTAGCACCTCTCCAATCTCCACAGAGTACACACTCAACTTCCCATTCTGTCTTTGATTGGACCTATTCCTACCCTAATCATCGTTTTATTCCTCACATACCTATAGAAAACTTTAGGGTTCTCCTTTATTCTGTTTGCTAAAAACTGATCATGTCCTCTCTTTGCTCTTCGTAACTCTCTCTTTAAATCCTTCCTATCTGATCTGTAACTCTCCATCTCCTCATCTGAACCATCTGGTCTCATCAACACATAAGCCTCCTTCTTCTTCATAACAAGTTATGCAATTTCTGAAATAAACCACGGTTCCCTTACCTTATCACTTCCTCCCTGCCTGACAGAGACATACCTATCAAGGACATGCAATATCTCTTCCTTAAACCAGCTCCACATTTTCATTGTCTGCATCCCCTGCATTTTGCTACCCCATTCTATGCATCCTAATTCCTGCGTAATCGCATTATAATTGTCCTTGCCCCATTGATAACTCTTGCCCTGTGGCAGTTACCTGTCCCTTTCCATTGCTAAACTAAATATATCTGAATTATGGTCATTCTCTCCAAAGTGCTCACCTGAAACTAAATCAAACACCTGGTCTGGTTCATTACCAATCACCAGATCCAATGTCGCCTCCCCTCTTATTGGCCTTCGACATACTGTGTCAGGAAACCCTCCTGTACACACTGGACCAAAATTGATCATCCAATGTACTAGAGTTATAGCATTTCCAGTCAATGTTGGGGAAGCTAAAGTCCCCATAATGACCACCCTGGTACGTTTGCTCTTACACAGAATAATTTTGCTAATCCTCTATTCCACTTCCCTGGAACTCTGTGGAGGCCTATAAAAAAACTCCAAGCAGTGTGACCTCTCCTCTCCTCTTTCTAAACTCAGCCCACACTACCTCAGTCATAGAGTCCTCATCAAAAGTACTCTCAGCCATCGTTATAATATCATTGACTAACATGACTTGCATGGACCCATTGTAGTGCTTCAAACTCCACGAGGCAGCCATACTGTCTGTGACAGACAGACTCAGTCAGTAACCTCCTCTGTCCTTGAGACCTTATACACTGCCTGCACTCCTCCGTTTCCCCTTTGCATGTTCACTTTCCAACCCACCCCACCTGCATCACTCCACAATTGGAGCTGAAAAGAGCAGAAGTCTGTCAAATAGCCTCCCTAAGCTTTTCTATCCTCCTTTTAAGATTTTTTTGAAAATCATTCTCCTTAATCAATGTTTTGATCATCCATGAAGCACCTTAGGAGATTTGCCATTGTGACAGATTCCTTACGGTGCAAGTAGTTGTTGTTTTTGCCGTACATTAGGAGAAACAGGAATGATGCATTCAAAATTCTAACAAGGAAGTCACTGATAGGCGCAGTGTATAAGTCACCAAGTAAGAACATCACATTGGGATGGGCAATAAACAAAGAAATAACTAATGCCTGTAAAACTGGTATGGTTATTATCATGGGTGATTTTAATCTACATATAGATTGGTCAAACCAGCTTAATCAGGGTAGTTTTGAGGAGTTCATTAAGTGTATCTTGATATTTTACTTGAACAGTATGAAATGAATCTACAAGGGAGCAAGCTATCCAAGATCTGGCCCTGTACAATGAGACAGGAATAATTAGTGATCTCAGAGTTAGGGATCCTCTCGGAAGAAGTGATCACTGTATGGTTGAATTTAATACATATGGAGAGTGTGAAGATAAAATCTAATAGCTGGGTCCTGAGCTTGGACATGGGGAACTACAATAGAATGAGGGAGAACCTGGATAACATAGACTCGAAACAAAAATTTTATGGTGGGACGGTTGATGAGCAGTAAAAGATTTTCAAAGACACTTTACAAAATCCTCAGCAAAGGTATATTCCAGTGAAAGGGAAGGACTGTAAGAAAAGGCGTTCTCTGCGATGGGTATCTAAGGAAAGTGATCAAATTGAAAGGCATACAAAGTGGCCAAAACCAGCATGAAACTAGAACTGGGTAAACTTTATAGGTCACCAGAAAGCCACAGAAGAGCTACAAAGAAATGTAAGATAGAGCATGAGAAAAATAAACTAGCACAGACTATAAGGACAGAGAGCAAAGGTTTACATAAACATACATAATGAGCAAAAAGTTGCTAAAGTAAACGTTGGGCCTTTGGAAAATGAGAAGAAGCATTTAGTTATGGGAAAATACAGTGGAGGATACTAATATCTTGCCAGTAATTAACAAAGAAAAAAAGGTAGGTGAGGATTTGGAAACTATCATTATTTCAGAACAGCTAGTTTTGGACTGTTGGAGGTAATTGAGCTAATAATAGAAAATTCTCCTGGTCCTGACAGAATATATTCCAGGATACTAAAAGAGATGCCAGGAGTAATAGCAAATGCACTGACAGTAATTTTTCAAAATTCACTGGACTCTGTGGCAGTCCCAGCAGATTGGAAAGCAGCAAAAGTGACACCACTATTCCAAAAAGGAGGTGACAAAAAATGGGGAATTATATCCCAGTTAGCTTTTTCTCTGTAGTGGGAAAGATGCTTGGGGTCTATTATCAAGGAAGAAATAGCAGGGACTTGATAGAAATTGTCCCATTGGACAGAAACCGGGTTCATGAAGTGCAGGTCATGCTTGACAAATCTTTTGGAATTCTACGAAAACATTTCGAGCAAGGTGGACAACGGAAACCAGTGGATACCTTGTATCTGGATTTCCAAGAGACCTTCAAAAAGGTGTTGTGCAAGAGGCTGTTGCATAATATAATGGTGCATGGCATTAGGGGTAGAGTATTAGCATGGATAGGAGATTGGTGGGTTGACTAACAGGAAGCAAAGTGTGGGGATAAATGCGTATTATTCTGGCTGGCAATCAGTGACTAGTGGTGTGCCTCAGGGATCAGTGTTGGGACTGCGATTATTTAGAATTGATACAGATGATTTGGAGTTGGGGACCACAGGTAGGGTGTCAAACTTTGCATATGACACTAAGTTAAGTAGCAGGACAATGTGTGCGGAGGACAGTGAAAGGTTTGTGAGAAGACTTGTAGCTCGGGTGCTCGTTGTTGTGGTTCTGTTCGCTGAACTGGGAATTTGTGTTGCAGACGTTTCGTCCCCTGTCTAGGTGACATCCTCAGTGCTTGGGAGCCTCCTGTGAAACATTTCTGTGATCTTTCCTCCGACATTTATAGTGGTTTGAATCTGCCGCATCCGGTTGTCAGTTCCAGCTGTCCGTTGCAGTGGTTGGTATATTGGGTTCAAATTGATGTGATTATTGATTGAATCTGTGGATGAGTGCCATGCGTCTAGGAATTCTCTGGCTGTTCTCTGTTTGGCTTGTCCTATAATAGTAGTATTGTCCCAGTCGAATACATGTTGCTTGTCATCTGCGTGTGTGGTTACTAAGGATTGCTGGTCGTGTCGTTTCGGAGCTAGTTGGTGTTCATGGATGTGGATCGTTAGCTATCTTTCTGTTTGTCCTATGTAGTGTTTTGTGCAGTCCTTGCATGGAATTTTGTACACTACATTGGTTTTGCTCATGTTGGGTATCGGGTCCTTCGTTCTGGTGAGTTGTGTATACAGGAAAGCCACTCACACAGACCAGGTCCTGAACTACGAAAGCAACCACCCCAACGCACACAAAAGATGTTGCATCAGGATACTGTTCAAAAGGGCCACAACACACTGCAGTACACCAGAACTGCAAAAAGAGGAAGAAGAACACCTCTACAATGTATTCGCCAAAAACAGATACCCGTGCAATTTCATCAACAGATGCCTAAGGGAAAGACAATGGAACGAGTACATGCCACAACAGAAAGGACTAGCCACACTATCATAAATCAGGAACATTTCCAAACTGACAGCCAGACTACTGCGACCACTAGGACACATAACAGCACACAAACAAACAGCAACTCTCAGACAACAACTCACCAGAACGAAGGACCTGTACACCTAGCATGAGCAAAACCATTGTAGTGTACAAAATCCCATGCGAGGACTGCACAAAACACTACATAGGACAAACAGGAAGAAAGCTAATGATCCAGATCCGTGAACACCACCTAGCCATGAAATGACATGACCAGCTATGCTTAGAAGCCACACACGCAGATGACAAGCAACGTGAGTTCGACTGGAACAACACTACTATTATAGGACAAGCCAAACAGAGAACAGCCAGGGGAATTCCTAGGGGCATGGCACTCATCCACGGATTCAATCAATAAGCACATCGATCTGGACCCAATATATCTACCACTGCAATGGACAGCTGGAACTGACAACCGGAAGTGGCAGATTCAATCCACTACAAATGCCGGAGGAAAGATCACAGAAGTGCTTCACAGGAGGTTCCCAAGCACTGAGGATGTCACCTAGACAGGGGACGAAACGTCTGCAACACAAATTCCTAGCTCAGCGAACAGAATCACAACAACGAGGACTGTGAAACATTGCAGAGGAACATTGAGTGGGCAATGGTCAGTCATGTGGAATATAATGTTCGTAAATGTAATGTCATACTGTTTGGTTGGAATAACATTTTAAAAGAGATTATTACTTCAATTTGAGAAAATATGTACTGGCACTAGAGGGAGCGTAGAGGAGGTTAAATAGGTTGATTCCAGAGTTGAGCGTTTTGGCTTAACAGAGACTGAGTAGATTGGGATTATATTCATTGGAATTCAGAAGAATAGAAACATATAAAATAATGAATGAAATGGATAAAATAGAAGTAGAGAGGATGTTTCCACTGGCAGGTGAATCCAGGACAAGAGGGCATCAACTCAAGATTAGAGGCAACAAATTTAGGACTGAATTGAGAAGGAACTTCTTAACCTCAATGGAATTCATTGCCCAGGGAACTAGTTGATGCTAGTTCAGTAAACCTTTATAAAGGTAAGGTAGCTTTTTTTTAAAAAAGAAATAATTAATTAAGGAATACGGTGAGAACATGGGTAAATGGTTCTGCGTCCACGAAATGATCAGGCATGATCGTATTGAATGGCAGAGCAAGCTCAAAGGGCAGGATGGCCTTCTCCTGTTCCTAGTTCTTATGTTATGCATTCCTCCCTCACTCGTGACTTGGAGGTGCTGGTGTTGGATTAGGATGGACAAAATTAAAATTCACAGAACACCAGGTTATAGTCCAGCAGGTTTATTTGGAAGCACTAGCGTTGCTGCTGCTGCTTCATCAGGTGGTTGTGTGTTTTTAACTTTGTCCCTCACTCTTGTAACTTATGCAGAGCAACAAAAGCCACGAAGCAGTGCGCATGCTCCAGGCAACACTAGTCCCCGGATGATGGATGTCAGGGGCGGAGTTGGAGGACAGGATTTACACACAGCCCATTCAAACCCTGGGAAATGGATGCATTTTTTCTCCGGATTTATTTCGTAATTCATTTAAATGATTTGGATGTCAATAGAGGCGGTACAGTTAGTAAGTTTGCAGATGATACCAAAATTGTTGGTATTGTGGTTAGTGATAAAGGTTGTCTCAGAATACAATGGGATATTGATCAGATGGGCCAATGGGCTGGGGAGTGCAGATAGGGTTTAATTTAGATAAATGTGAGGTGCTGCATTTTAGAAAAGCAAATCAGAGCAGGACTCACAAACTGAATTGTAAGATCTTGGAGAGTCTTGCTGAACAAAAAGACCTTGGAATGCAGGTTCACAGTTCCTTGAAAGTAGAGTCACAGGTAGATAGGACAGTGAAGAAGGCATTTGGTATGCTTCCCTTTACTGCTCAGAGCATTGAGTAAAGGAGCTGGACAGGACATTGGTTAGGCCACTATTGGAATATTTTGTGCAATTCTGGTCTCCCTCTTATCAGAAGGAGGCACTAAAACTTGAAAGGTTTGAGAATAGATTTTCAAGGATGTTGCCAGGGTTGGAGGATTTGAGTTGCAGGGAGAGGCATAATAGGCTGGGGCCATTTTCTCTGGAGTGTCATAGGCTGAGGTGTGATGTTGAAGAGGTTTATATAATTGTGAGGGGCAAGGATAGCGTAAGTAGACAAGGTGGAACCCTGGGGTGTTGGAGCCCAGAACTAGAGGATATAGGTTTAGTGTGTGAGGGGAAAATTCAACAGGAGCCTAAAGGGCAACAAAAATTGTAACATTTCAAAGACATTTGAATAGGAAGGGTTCAGAGGGATGCCGGCCAAGTACTGACAAATGGGAATAGATTAGGTTAGAATATCTGGTTGGCATAGACGGGTTGGGTTGAAGAGTGTTTCGGTGCTAGACATCTCTAACTGTGGGATTATAAAAGTGAACACTGCTCTGATTCATCTCTGGGCTCCTTAATGTCCACTTGTTCATTATGTAGCTTCCTCAGTCTCTGACTGTATTTTTGCTCTGTTTAGTATTTTATGATTACGTTCACCAACCTTTCTGTAAATGAACTGTCCACTGCTGCCCGGCTCCTGACCATATTACAGAGGAGGTAGTACTGGATGTCCTAAATTGTAGCAAGGTGGATAAATCCATGGGACCTGTTAAAGTGTATCCCAGACATTTGTGGAAAGCTAAGAAAATGATGACAGTTCCCCTCCCCTTATATTGTCATTGGTGACAGGTGAGGTGCTGGAAGACATGTGCTATTATTTAAAATAGTGGTAAGGAAAGGCCAGGGAACAAGAGAACACTGAGCCTGAAATCAGTTGCAGGCAAGTTGTTGGAAGGGATTGTGAGGGACAGGATTTACATGTATTTGGAAAGACGAGGAATGATTAGGGATAGTCAACATGGCTTTGTGTCTGGGAAATTCTCTCTCTCTAACTTGATTGAGTTTTTTGAAGGTAGACTGTGGACGTTGTCTATATGTTCCACAAAGCAGACTCGTTAGCAAGGTTAGCTAACATGAAATGTTGGGAGAACTTGCCATTTGGATACAAAGCTGCCTTGAAGGTAGGAGGCAGAGGGTGGTGAAAGAGGGTTGCTTTGTGGTCTGGAGGGCTGTGAGCAGCAGTGTGCTGCAGGAATGGATATTGGGTTCTTAAGTAAATGATTTAGATGTGAATATATGAGATATGGTCAGTAGGTGTACAGAAGACACCAAAGTTGGAGGTGTCATGGACAATGAAGAAGGTTGATTCAGAATGCAACAGGATCTTGACCAGATGGGCCATTGGGGTGAGGAATGGCAGACTGGGTTCAATTTAGACAAATGTAAGCTGTTGGATTTTGGAAAGGCAAATCAGGGCAGGAATTATACACTTAATAGTAAAGTCCTTGTGAATGTTGCTGAACATAGAGTCCATGGAGTGCAGGTTCATTGTTCCTTGAAAGTCGAGTCGAAGGTAGGCAGACTAGTGAAGGTGGTGTTTGGTATGTTTATATTTATTGCTCAATGCATTGAGTACAGAAGCCTGGACGTCATATTGTGGCTGGAAAGGACATTGATTAAGCCATTTCAGGAATTCTGTTTTAAGTTCGAAATTCCCTGTTCTGGAAAGAATGTTGTGAATCTTGAAAGAGTTCAGACAAGATTTACAAAGACTTTGCTAGGGTTGAGGGATGTGGGCTACAGGGTGAGGGTGAACAGGCTAGGGGTAATTTCCCTGGAGAGTCAAAGACTGAGAGGTGACCCTCAATGATCAGTAAGGCAGCCATTGTGTGGAGCTGCAGGCAATGGGCGAGATATGGAGACAAGTATTTTGCATCAGTGTTTACTGTGAAGAAGTACACGGGCAATATAGAATGTGGGGAAATAAATGGTGACATCTTGAAAAATGTCCATATTACAGAGGAGGAGGAGGTGCTGGATGAATGGCTAAGGAGCCTGTGCAGGGGGAAAAGATTCACATTTTTGGATCATTGTGATCCCCTCTGGAGTAGAGTTGACCTGCATTAGAAGGATGGATTTTACCTGAATTGGAAGGTGTCTAATATCCAAGCACGGAGATTTTTTAGTGATACTTGGGAGGCATTAAACCTGTGAGGGAGTGGGTGTAAACCCAAGAAGATAGTGAGAAAAGAGGTATGTCTGAGGCTGGTACCGTTCAGAAGTCAAATAGTCAAGGCAGGCAAGGGTCAGTATTAATATGATGGGCTGAATGAAGTCGGACTGAGCAGTTGCACTGCATTTACTTCAATGCAAGAGGCCTGACAGGGAAGGCAGATGAGCTCAGGGTATGGTTTTGAACATAACAATTACAGAGGCATCACTCAGGGATGGATAGGACTGGCAGCTTAATGTTCCATGGTATAGATGCAATAGGAAGAATAGAAAGCGGGACAAGAGAGGAGTTGGAGGGGCATTTTTGATTTGAGATAGCTTATGTTTTTGCTTAGGGAGGATATTCCTGGGACTACGCCCAGTGAAGTTATTTAGGTGGAACTGGGAACGAAGAAAGGGATGATCACCTTATTGGGGTTTTCTGCATGGATCTCGTCTGGGTCCTCCCACAGTCCAAACATGTGTAGGGTAGGTTGGATTATCCAGGCTGAATTGCCCACAGTGTTGAGGGATGTGCAGGTTGGGTGGATTATACAGGCTGAATTGCCCATAATGTTCAGGGATGTGTAGGTTGGGTTGCCCTGGGAAATGCAATGTTACAGTGGTAGGTTAGGACGCTCTAAGGGTCAGTATTAATATGATGGGCTGAATGACCTGCTTCCACACTGTTTGGAATTCTCTGATATTTATACTAGTTTAAAATAGTTACAGAAAATAATATACCAGATCTAAACGTTCAGGTTCTGAATTGGACAAAGTCCAATTTTGATGGTACAAGGTAAGAACTTTCATCTGGCCCCTGAAGACTGCTCTGCCATTCAATAAGATCAGGGCTGATCTTTTCATGGCCTCAGCTCCACTTTCCTGCTCTCTCACCATAACCCTTTATTCCTTTCCTGTTCACAAATCTACATTTTGCCTTAAAGGCATTCAAGTTGATAACGTCAAATGCTGCACTCGGCAGGGAATTCCACAGATTCACAACCCTTTAGCTGAAGAAGCTTCTCCTGAACTCAGTCCTAAATCTGCTCCCCATTATTTTGAGGTTATGCTCTAGTTTGACCCACCCCCAGTGGAAATAGCCTCTCTGCTTCTATCTTTCTTACCCCCTTCATAATTTTATTTTTTTCCTCTCCAACCTGCCATTCTTCTAAATTACAATGACTATAGAACCAGTTTTCTCAATCTCTCCACATACACCAATCCTCTCAACTCCCAACTCAAACTAGTGACCCTCCTCTGCAACCCCTCCAGTGCCAGTACATCCTTGCTTATGTCCACAGTACTCCAGGTATGACCTCCCCAGCACCCTGTCCAGCTGCAGCATAACCATCCCTCTAGCAATGAAGGACAATATTCCCTTCACTGCCTTAATTACCTGCTGTACCTGCAAACCAGCTTCCTGTGATTCATGCACAAGGACACCCAGCTCCCTCTGCACAGCAGCCTGCTGCATGTTTTCACCATTTCATCATCCAGTTTGCTGTTAGTCCGACCAAAATGGATGACTTCACAAATCCCAACATTGAACTCCATCTGTCAGACCCTTACCCACTCACGTAACTGATCTGCATCCCTGTGCAGACTGACAGTGGCACTCTGTAGATATTGCTCTACCTCATCTTTGTATCAAATGTGAACTCTGACACTGTACAGTTGGTCCTCAACTCCAAAACATTTGTGTAAATTGCAAACAGTTGTAGTGCTAACACTAATCCAAACACCCGTTTATCCCTATTCTTTTTGTTTTGTTGGTTAACCGATCCTGTATCAATGATAATACATTACCCATAATGCTGTGCATCTTTACTTTATTCAGCAGCCCTTTTTGTGGCAACTTACCGAATACCTTCCTGAAATCCAGGTAAACCACATCCACCGAGTCTGCCTTGTCCAAAGCGCTCGTCGTATCCTCAAATAATTCCAGGAAAACCATTAAGCGTGACCTGCCTTTCATGAATCCATGCTGTGTCTGCTAAATGAGACAACTTCTACCCAGATATCTCACCACTACTTCCTTGAGAGATTCAAGCATTTTCTCGACTACAGAAGTTAAGCTAACGGGTCCTTTTTGAAAAATAGTGGCACTGCATTTGCAGCTTCCAGTCTGTCAAAACCATCCCAGAATCCAACAAATTTTAGTGAATTATCACGAATCTATTTATTGTTCACCTCCACTCCCCCCCCCCCCCTCCCCGAGCCACCACCCCCGCCATCTCCTTTAGTCCCTGGGATGCATTCCATCAGGGCCAGGAGACCCATCTACCTTTAGGCTGTTATCTTTCCCAACATTACCTCTTTACTGGGAATGATTGCTTCTCTGTCTTCATCTGCCATTGCCTCCATCGGCCTGCGACAATGAGAGTACACAGACAGTATGTTGCTGTTAAGGCCAAGGCTGGGAGGTGTAGAGAATGCTGCCTGTCGAAAGAAATTGAGGGCCTGGTCAAGAAAATGAAGGTGGCATATGGCCGTACAGAGAGTTGTGTTTGTGTGAATTCCTAGAGGAGTATAGGGGCAGTAGGAGTATACTCGAGGTAAACCAGGAGGGCAAAAAGGGGACATGAGATAGGTTTAAGGAGAATCCCAAGTGATTGTACAAATACATTAAAGACAAACGAGTAATCAGGCAGAGAATAGGTACCCGGAAAAAAAAATCATCAAGGTTGTCTGTGGAACAGCAGGAGGTGAGAGAGATTCTGTATGAGTGGAGAGGTTTTACAAACAAAATGTGCACATCGGAAAACACAAATTTGAACGTCCCAGTCTCGTGTTTTCAGTAAACGGGGAATTGCCTCAGTGTGGCTGCAGGCATGGGTGCGTGCCGCCATCTTTATTCGGGACAAGAATTCACCGGACACGTGCGGAGATGCCAGCTTTGTAGGGGGCAATGTGCAGCCAGGCGCATATGCAGCCTTTCTCTGGTACAGAGTCATTGGGCAGGATTTACACAGAGCACATTCTAACTGAGAGAAATGGATGTTTATTTCTGGATTTGTTTCATCATTCATTTAAATGATTTGGTATCGTAAATGAGTTTGCAGGTCATACAAAATTGGAGGTATTGTGGATAATGAAGAAGGTTACCTCAGATTACAATGAGATATTGATCAGAAGAGGTATAATGTAGATAAATGTGAGGTGCTACAGTTTGGAAAAGCAAATCAGGACAGGGCTTATACACTGCATGACAGTCAAAAATTCTTTTTTTCCAATAAGCATGTGTATTTTCCTTCCATTTCTGACCATCACATTCTGGACCATTTTCATTCCCTGAAATCCTTGAAACATCAACTGTGTTTCTCCTTCCACAGATACCAGTGATTAATGCCAAAGCCCTGTTGCCTGTGGAGAAGGTGATGTTTGTGTGGTGAAGGTGCTCCCACAATGTGGTTGGGTAAGAAACATTACATAGTATTCATTCAGCAACAGTAAAGATCTGAAGATAATGTCCAAATCAACAACAGTTTTTATTTCTATTATCATGCTTATAATTACACATAAATTTTTTTTTGGAGAACTTTAGACATAAGGCCAGAGATGATGATATTAGTTCAGGTGACCAAAGGCATTGCCAAATAAGCAGGTTTTGAGGAATACCTTAAAGGAGGAAAGTAGACCTGAGAGGTTTTGGCTGTGAATTTCAGACCTTGCTGCTTTGGCAACTGTAAAAGCAGCCACACAGATGAAGTAATGAATTAACAGATCATTGGGAGTCTCAAACAGAATGGGTTGTCGAGGTCTCAAAGGGTGTGTGATGCAGCGAGCTAGGGATGATCACAGCCAGGAATTACATCAAGGGTGAGAATTTTAAATTGAGGGATGTGGGCCAGATGCTGGCAGGTGAGACTAGATTGAGTTGGGATATCTGGTCGGCATGGACGGGTTGGATTGAAGGGTCTATTTCCATGCTGTACATCTCTGTGGCTCTATGTTGTTGATTATGAATAGCAGCGTTTTGATGAATCAACAAGTTTTGGAACGAGGGAGTACTTGGGCAGAGATTTAGTTTTTCTTGAGATTACAGGGAGATTGAATTTGGGAAGCTGACCAGGAGTGTATTTGGATAATGAAGTCTGGAGATGACACAAGGTGGATGAGAGTGTATGAGCTGAGACAAGGATAGAATCAGCTAGAAATAGTGGTGTTGGAGTGGGACTGGGCTGTCCCCCTCACCTCCCCTCTGGGATTCAGCTGATTTGTCAGGTTGTGAATCAGGCGGTAACACAATCGGGAGCTGAGTGGCCCTGGTGGAGCCTAAAATGAGTGTCACTCAGGTGGCTGTTGCTGAGCAGCTGCTGTTTGGTAGCCCTGTTGATGGCATCTTCCATCACTTTACTGCTGATCGAGTATGGACTGACAGATTGTAATTGTCTGGGTTGGATTGCCTTGTGTTCTTGTGTTGAACATCCCTGGGCAATGTTCCACATTGTCAGTTGATGCCAGTGCTGGAGCGGTACTTGGCTTGGTGGTTGGCAAGTTCTGGAGCACAAACCATCATTATTATTGCCAGAGCCCGTAGCCTTTGCACTACTTAACCATTTCTTGATGTTATCCAAACTGAATCAAACTGGCTTAAAACTCGCATCTGTGATGTTGGAAACCATTGGAGATGGATCATCCCACTTTGCACTTCTGGATGCAGATTGTTGCAAATGCTGTTGTCTTGTCTGGTGCATGGATGTGTGAGGCCCCTCCATCAGTAAGGGTGGGGATATCTGTGATGCTTTCTCCAGTGAGTGGTTTAATTGTCCATCACCGTTCACAACCGGGTGTAGCAGAACTGAAGGCCTCTGATCTGTTCCATTGGATGTAGAATCACTTAGTTCTGTTGCTTGGTGCTGATGCTGTTTGATATGCAGATGGTCCTGTTTGGTAGCTTCACCAGGTTGGCACTTCATTTTTAGGTATGCCTGGTGCTGCTCTTGTCATGCCGTCCTTTCCTGTCCGTTGTGATGGGTGAGTGCGGGATGTACAAACCCATGAGATTACAGATTGTGCTGGAGTACAGTTCTGCTGCTGTTGATGTCCCACAGTGCCTCGGAGATATCCAGTTTGAGATTCTACATCTCTTCAAAATCTGTCCCATTTAGAACGGTGATAGTGTCACTCAACACAATGGAGGTTTTTCTCAGCTTTAAGGCAAGACTTGTGACTCCAAAAGGAATGTCTCCTGTCCGATACTGTCATGGACAGATGTATCTGCAGCTGGTCAATTCATAATAATGAGATCAAGTATGTTTTTCCTTCTTGTTGGTTCCCTCGCCACCTGCTGCAGACTCATTTGAACAGCTATGTCCTTTAGGACCTGACCAGCTCAGTCAGTAATTCTGTTGCAGAGCTAGGCTCGATTGTGGACATTGAAATCCTGTACCCAGAGTACGTTTGACACCATTTTACTTCCCCAGTGCTTCCTCCAAATGTTGTTCAATATGAAAGAGAAGTGATTCATCAGCCAAGGGACGACCGTACCTGGTAATCAGCAGGAGCCATGAGACTTCCTGATGTCCGGTGTCAATACTGAGTACTCCCAGGGCAAATCCTCCCTGTCTGTGCCACCACCTCTGCCTGGTCTGTCCTGCCGGTATGACCGGACATGTTCAGACATTTCAGGAGAAAGTGAAGACTGCAGATGCTGGAGATCAGAGTCAAGAGTGTGGTGATGGAAAAGCACAGCAGGTCAGGCTGTTGAAGGACTTAGGCTCGATTCTCCTGCTCCTCGGCTGCTGCCTGACCTGCTGTGCTTTTCCATCACCACAATCTCAATACCTTGGGATGGGGATGGTGGTGTCTGGTCATTGTCTGTAAGGGTTGATTTCATGAGTATGAGTATGTCAGGCTGTTCCTTGATTGGTCTGTGAGACAGCTCTGCACATTTTGGCACCAAACTCCAGATGTTAGTCTGGAGGACATTGCACCATCGAGAGGGCTGATTCTGTGGTTGTATTTCCTAATGCCCTGTTCGATGCCGAGTGGTCCATCCAGTTTCACTCCTTTGTTGAGACTTTGCAGTGATTGGTACAGTGAGTAGCTGGCTGGGCCACTGTCCGGTAGGCAGGATTTTTTCCGCCATTGACAATGGTTCCATGGAGATCAGGAGATTCCTAATTCCAGTTATTTTTCTTGAACTCAGATTCCACCGTCTACCAAGATGGGATTCGAACCAGAATTCAGTCGTCTGTTTTAATATTCTGCATAAAAGCTAAATACATCAGGTTTGTTCCCTCATTTTAAGTATCACTGACCCAGGTTTTGTTTCTTTGTGAAACACTGTCAATCATCCTGTCTCCTCCATCCTTCCTCCAACAACAAGAGTTTGGAGCACATGGAGTTTCTCTGTCACTAAGACTGAGATAATCTGATCTGCCGCTTCCCTCCCTCCCACTCACCCACCCACTTAGTCAAATTGCCTCATGTGGTGTTCCCGGTTTTTGTCCTAAACTTGCATCTTTCTCCAGTCTCATGTCAAGCCTTATCAGAGCTCATCTTGAACAGTTACCCTAATCTCACTTACCCATAGACTTTCCAACTCTCTTTCCTCCTCCTCCTCATCAGTCCCCCTCACCGATTCACAGATATTGTTCCTTGTTCTGTCTTTTCTGGTTTTATCCTTCTCTCCCAAAATCCTGCTCCATCTCCACTCTCCCTTTTCTTTCTGAATTCCTTGCATTTGGTGTCCTTGGTCCCTTCTGTATCTCACGTACATACTGCCAGGAGGTGACATTGTGCAAAAGCACCATGTTGGGTTTCACATGGACACTGACGATGCCCAGCTCTCCCTCCCCATCATCCCTCTCCATTACTACACTGCTACTCAGTTATCAAACTGCTTACCACATTCCCACGACTCGATTAGGTGCAGTTTCCTCCAATGAAATATTGTAATGTTTAAACCTGCTGCCTGACAAATTCCTTTCCCTTACTGCTGAGCCCCTCCCTCTCACTGGGAACTATGCAGCAGAACTACACTCTTCACAGTATTGCAGTTGTATCTGACACGAAGCTGACCTTCTGATTAGACATCTTCACAATCCCAAACACCAGGAATTCCAATCTCTTAAACGTTCCTTGTCTCCTCCTCACCCCAGCTCCATTGTTACTGAAACCTCTTACCCGTGTCTGTGTTGCCTTAAACTTGATGAATCCGAAACAGAACCCTTGATTCTGTGACTGACTCAGAAACTGGTTTCAGACTCCCCTCCCAGTACTTACCCTCAGACACATCAGTATTTATTCTGTCAATAATAATCTGGTGGTGCGGTCTGATTGTAGGTGGTGGAAATGGCAGAGGATGGTCTGGGTGGAAGGTAAGGACTTAGGACAGGGAGGGTGTTCTATCCTTGTTGCAGTTGGTGGTGTCAGTTTTAAAGGCAGAGGTGCGAGAAGTGGAGGAGATATAGTGGATGGTATTGACCACGTGGGAAGGGAAATTGCAGTCCTTGAAATACGGGGCCATTTGGTATGTTCTGGCCTCACTGGAACACTGCAGTAAGCATGAGACAGAGGTGTTGGCCAGGGAACAGGCTCGTGTGTTAAAGTGGCAGACAGCTGGAATGTCTGCCACTTTATGTTTTTGCAGCAGAATGTAGATCATCAGTCGCCATTTCCACCCCCTCCACTGAGATGCTGCCAGACACAGGTTCCTGTCCCCTCCATTAACAGCTATGCACACTCCCAGACAGATCGTAATCCACTCCTTTATCTTTCTAAATGTTCCGGTCTCTCTCTGGGTTCTGTCCCTGCCTATTATTTACTCTTTAACCCCTATCTGCTGCAGTACAAAGGTCTGCAGGTTAGTTGAATTGGCCAAGCTAAATTTCCCATAATGCTCAGGGATGTGTAGGTGAGGTGCATTAATCAGGAGAAATATACAGTAATAGGGTAGGGGAATGGGTCTGGGTGGGATACCCCTCGGAGGCACGCTGTGGAACCTTAGGGCCAAATGGCCTGTTTCCACACTGTCAGGATTCTAATTTTCCCAGCTCCCATCGGTTCTGAGGAAGGGCCACTGGACAGATTCCTGTTCCCAGATGCTGCCAGACCTGCTGAGCTTTCCCAGCACCTCCTGCTTGTTGTTCCTGATTGACACCATCCATCCACCTTCCGGGTTTGATTCATGCAGGGGGAGGATCCCACTACTGACCTCACAATGGGGTCTAGCTGATTGATGGCAGCTTCGGACCAATAGGAAAAGGTGGTGGGACTGGCGGAGCAAGTGGAAGCAGCTGGTCATCCAAACAATGGGAGTGAATGAGGGGCGTGGCCAGTGGGATGACACGTCACCAGTAACTCCGCCTGTGCAGTGCCACGTGACTCGGCCGTTGGTGAATGTGGGAGACACAAACAGGGAAGGGGAGAGTGGCCTCGGAGACAGGGAGGTAATGCGTCACTTTATACTGGGAAGTTTTAATTACACTGTGCGGGTCGTAGGTCTGAATTAGAAACTCTTAATCCCACGTTTGCAGCAGATGGGAAAATGGCTGTGGCCCTCAGGCAGTGAAAGGTCCTGGGATATGGCCGCCATCTTTATTGGGGGTAAGGTACAGTGAGGCACATGTCCCCTTCCTAGGATGGGGCGGGTGTGTAACTTGAAGAGAGGCATTTACACATCATGCACATACCAAGAAAAAGTATGTCTTTATATTCTTCCTGTACTGACTAAGTTTTGTTTTGTGAATTTATTTCATAGGATATTAAATCAGAATAATTGAGGCTGGGATCTCAAAAGCAAGTTTTTACAGTCAATGGAGTCATCAGGATCTGAATATCATTGGCATTTAAATGTGGAAGGAGAAAGTTTTGTCTGTTTGTGGGAAAATATTTCCAATATTTTTGTTAAGCAGAAAGATGTACAAATTTGTGGTTGGGTGTGTGCTCTGTTCTGGGCCCTGCAGCTGAGGTAGGAATTATTGGCCTTCGAGGGAGCACAGATTTATCCAAATAATACCTCATCTCTTTGTAAGAACTCTCAGATTTAGACCCAGTCACCCACTTCATGATGTTAACCTGTAAACTTCATATTTTCAATGACCTGCAAACTTCCCATTAAAAGTCCTTGTGGACTCAAATTCCAGTACCTTTTCAGATGGAACGTTCCAGATTCTGACAACTGTCTGTTCATTCAGAAACTGCTGAGGTCCATGTTGACTCTGGGGTTACGAAGGGGTGAATTGAAAGATGAGGTGCTGTCCCTGAGTTCCCATTGAGATGCATTGGAACAGTACAGGAGGCTGAGGGCAGTGTAGGTGTGAGCAGACAATGACAATGACAGGGCTGCACTGTGAGGGCTGCTTGGCTCAATGAGAGTGTTTTGGAGTTAGATGAAAACAGAGCGAGGGGAGACAGGGAGAAGGTGAAGCTGAAACTCAGTTTTAGTTCAGGCCGTTCAGAAATTCACATGGTCCCAATGGGAACAGTCAGTTTTTAAGTGATACCTGCGGAGTATTTGTGAACAGTTTTTAAAGTAGTTTTCCTGAGGGCAGTTGAGAGTTAACCACATTGCTGTGGGTCTGGAGTCACATGTAGGCCAGACCAGGTGAGGATGACAGTTTCTTTCCCTACAGGACATTAGTGAACCAGATGGGTTTTCTAACAATTGACAATAGTTTCATGATCATCATTCGCCTTTTCACTCTAGATTGTATTGGATTCCGATGGTGCCATCAGCCATGTTGGGATTCTAACCCTAATCCTCGGAACATTGCACATGTCCCTCATCTGGCAGGAATACCATTAAGCCATTGCCTCCCTTTTTAGCAATGTTTAAAAGAATGTTCCATCATTCTACGTGTGCAATGTGAGATAAAATACTGCAACGTCCATGTATCAGCCTCTCCAAAAGGTCAATCAACAGAAATTTGTTTGGGGGCGAAATATTTCACTTTTTTGGGGGAGGAGGGGGTTTAATAAACAAAAATGAATCGAAATAAAAATCTTATGCCACGGACATGTAATTTCTGAAGCCGGAGGGGGATCACAGAGACAGGGAGGGTTGTGGGGCCAGAGGGGGACTGTTGTCCAAACATCACTGTGGTGTACATGAACTGCAGCATTTCAGGAGGTGGTTAACCACCACTTTCTCCAAGACAAGTAAAGGTGGCCAATAAATACTGGGCAGCAAAGGCAACCCCCAGTGAATAAAACCAAGCAGTGACCTCTCTGAGCTGACTTGCTGTGAAGTTAAAAAATCTCTCTGGAAATGGAGTGGGCAGAGAAGAGAAACAGTGACATTTCACAGCTGTCCTCAGAGAGACCTCACCCTTGGAAGTACTCAGAGCGGGGGTTCAGCTCAGTGAGTTTCAGTCTCTTCAAACATCAATCTTAGTTGGTTTTATTTTATTAAATCTACAGTAGTGAGTAAGGTGAGGAGTTCTTTTTAATGTCTTACGGTCTCTTGATTAAATGTTTACGATATGAAACATAAGCATTAAGTTATTCTCGGGCAGTATTTTTCAAGCAGTAAGACTGTGTCTTTGTCTTGGTCTGGAGATTAAGGCAGAGAGATGGTCTGTTGTAGAGTGGCGTGCCGTTCCTGTCGGATGTGGGAGATTAGGGAGAGTTTCAATGATCCTGATGATTGTCTGCAGGAAATGTGATTGCAAATCCTATTGGAACGCATGGATTGGTGGAGGAGTGATTAAAGGCAGTGAGGAATTGACAGGAGCCGGGAGGTGTGATCGGTGGCAGTCTGAGAATTGCAGGATACTGCAGATACAGTCAGGTAGATGGTTACCTCCAGGAAAGCTACGACGGGCAGGTAGGTACTGCAGGAGTCTCCTGTGGCTATCCCCATCTCAGACAAGTATACTGTTTTGGAAAATGTAGGTGGGAATAGACTTTCAGGGGAATGTAGCACTGACAGTCAAGTTACTGGTACTGAGACTGGCTTCTAACATAATGTGAGGTATATCAAGTTCCACATGATCGATGGTGATAGGGGACTCTCTAGTCAGGGGCACAGTCTGCCATTTCTGCTGCTGACCGTGAGACATCAGAATGGGGTGATGCCTCCCTGGTGCCAGTGTAAAGGATGTCTCTCAGAGGGAGCAGAATATTCTGCAAAGGGAAACTAACCAGTGGGAGGACATTGTACATTGGTACCAATGGCATAGGAAGGGGAAAGCATGGGGTCCTGAGGAGCAGGGAGATTTGCTAGTGCCACTCGGGAGGCATTAAACTAGTGAGGGAGTCGGGGTAATCCTAAAGAGATAGTGAGAAAAGAGGTGAGTCTGAGGCTGGTACTGTTCACCGGTCAGACTGTCAAGGCAGGCAAGAGCAAGTCCCAGAATGGGGTGGGACGGACCAGTTGCACTGCATTTATTTCAGTGCAAGAGACCTGACAGGTCAGGCAGGTGGGCTCAGGGTATGGTTTTGAACATAGCACTGGGCTATTACAGCAATTACAGAGGCAGCACTCAGGGATGGGTAGGACTAGCAGCTTAATGTTCCAGGGTATAGATGCTATAGCAAGGATAGAAAGGGGGCAACAGAGCAGTGGGAGAGGTGTTTTTGATTAGAGATAACATTATAGCTGGGCTTCGGGAGGATATTCCTGGGAGTACATCCAGGCAAGTTATTTGGGTGGTACTGAGAAATAAGAACGGGATGACCATCTTACTGGGATTGTATTATAGACTCTCTCCCAATAGTCAGCAGGGAATTGAGACACAATTTTACCGGGAGACCTCGGTTATCTGTAAGAATAATATGGTTGCAATGATAAAGGGTTTTAACTTTACCAACATGGCCTCGGAGTGCTGTAGTGTTAAGGGCTTGGATGGAAATGCATTTGTTCAGTGTATACGAGAACATTTCTGATTGAGTTTGTAGGATGTACCTACTAGAGAAGGAACAAAACCTGACCTGTTTTCTTTATTCATTCACAGGATGAGGCTGTCACTGGCTCGGCCAGCATTTCTTGCTGCGTTTACCCAGAGGGCAGTTAAGAGTCAACCACGTTGCTCTAGGTCTGGAGTCCCATGCAGACCAGACCAGGTAAGGATGGCATTTTCCTTCCCTAAAGGTCATGAGTGAACCACATGGGTTTTTCCAACAATTGACAATGGATTCCTTGTCGTCACTCGATTATTTTTTCCAGATATTTATTGAATTCACGTTCCCAAATCTGCCGTGATGGGATTCAAACCCGGGTCCCCAGAACGTTATCTGGGTCTCTGGATTAACTGTCTAGTGATAATTTCACTCCGTCATCGCTGCCTCTTAGAAAATGAGGCAGGGTGAGTGACTGAGGTATCAGTGGGGCAGCACATCAGCACTAAAGACCCCACAGTATTGTGGTTAGTGCTGCTTCCTCAGCTCCAGGGACCTGGGTTTGATTCCAGCCTCGGGCGACTGTATGTGTTGGCACATTCTCCCCAGTGTCTGTGAGGGTTTCCTTCGGGTGTTCCAGTTTGCTCCCGCAGTCCAAAGATGTGTAGGTTAGTTGGATGAACCATGTTAAATTTCCCATAGTGTCCAGATGCAGTATATGAGGTTTTGGGATGTGCAGGCAAATCTCTGCCTGATGTGAAAAGATCCCTTTGGGGTCTTGGACAGAGGTCGGAGGGAGGTGTGGCCGCAAGTTTTACATCTCCCATGGCGGTAAGGGAGGGTCAAGGGTGCGGAGCATGAGTTGGTGAGAGGGTGTGGACCCAAGAAGGGAGTCGCAGAGGGAATGGTCTCTGCGGAACACAGATAGAGGTGGGGAGGGAAATATGTCTCTGGTGGTGGGGTCTGACTTCACGGAGCAGAAATAAGAGGTTAATGTGCTATATCTGGAGAGTAGTGGGGTGGAAGGTGAAGATCGCAGGGTTATATTCTTTATTGTGGCTGGAGGGGTGGGGTAAAGGCGGAGGTGCGGGAAGTGGAGGGTATATGTTGGAGGGCATTGTTCAAAAAGTCGGAAGAAAAACTATGGTCCGTGAAGTAGGCCTTTCTGGGATGTCCTGGAATAGAATCCAAAGAGATGAAACAAATATATCACAGACAAAAGATTAACTGGACCAGACAATATGACCCCTTAAAGGTCAACAAGGCTGCCTATGGAACCACAGGGGGTGTGAAATATATGCAAATATTTCACATCATTTTTACTGGAGAAGTATATGGAAGCTCGAGAGATTGGAGAAATAAACAGTGATAACTTGAAAAGTGTCCATGTTACAGAGGAGGTGGTACTGGATGTCTTAAATCGCATCAAGGTGGATAAAGCCCTGGAACCTGATCAGGTGTATCCTGCAACTTCCTGGAAATCTAGGGAAGTGATTGTTGGGTCTCTCCTGAGGTATTTGTATCGTTGTTAGCAACAGGTGAGGTGCCATTATTTTAAAAAGGTGGTAAGGAGAGGCCATGGAACAAGAGAACAGTGAGCCTGAAGTCAGTGGCAGGCAAGTTGTTGGAAGGGATTCTGAGGGACAGATATCCATCTACTTAGAAAGGTAAGGAATGATCAGGGAGAGTCAATGTGGCTTTGTACATGCACAATTGTGTCTCACTAACTTGAGTGAGTGTTTTGAAGTGACAAAGAAAATTGATGAAGCCAGGCGGTGAATGTTGTTTATTTGGACATTCAACAAGGTTCCACAAAGCAGACTGGTTAGCAGGGTTAGATCACACGGAATGCAGGGGGAGTAACCATTACAAAAGTACCTTGAAGGTAGGAGACAGAGAATGACGGAGGGTTGCTTTGTGTACTGGAGGCCTGGGAGCAGTAATGTGCTTCAAGGATGTATATTGGGCCCTTAAATAAATGACTTGGATGTGAATATATGAGGTATGGTCAGTAGGTTTACAGAAGACACCAAAATTGGAGGTGTAGTGGACAGTGAAGAAGGTTAGTTCAGAATACAACAGGATCTTGATCAGATGGGCCATTGGAGCAAGGAATGGCAGACGGAGTTAAATTTAGATAAATGTGAGCTGTTGTATTTTGGAAAGGCAAATCTGGGCAGGACTTATACACTTAATGGTGACATTCTGGGGAGCGTTGCTGAACAAAGGGACCTTGGAATGCAGGTTCATAGTTCCCTGAAAGTAGAGTCACAGGGAGGCGGGGTAGTGAATTCAGCGTTTGGTACGCTCCCCCTTATTGGTCATTGCATTGAATGCAGCTGTTGTGACGTCATATTGTGGCTGGACAGGGCACTGATTAAGGCCCTTCTGGAATTCTGTTTTCAGTTCCAATCTCCCTGTTCTTGGAATAATATTGAGAAACTTGAAAGGGTTAAGAAAACGTTTGCAAGGACTTTGCCAGGGTTGGACGGTTTGAGCTATTGGGAAAGGCTGAATAGGCTGGGACTATTTTCCCTGGAGAGTTGGAGGCTGAGAGGTGATCTTATAAAATCATGAAGGGACCGGATAAGGTGAGCAGTCAGGGACTTCTTCCCAAGTTCGGTGGGTCCAGAACTAGAGGGTGAAAAATGTGAAAAATGAGGTCTGCAGATGCTGGAGATCACAGCTGAAAATGCGTTGCTGGTTAAAGCACAGCAGGTCAGGCAGCATCTCAGGAACATGAAATTCGACGTTTCGAGCATAAGCCCTTCTTCAGGAATGGGAGAGAGTTTGCCAAGCAGGCTAAGATAAAAGGTAGGGAGGAGGGACTTGGGGGAGGGGCGATGGAGGTGGGATAGGTGGAAGGAGGTAGGCAGGTGTTCAGGAAGGAGATGTGGCTGTGGTAACGAGTCTGTTTGAGAACGTGGCTGAAGAGTTTCTGTGCAGAGGAGATGACCTGGGGGGGTGCAGTGAGAAAGAGAGACTCACTGAAATCCTTGTAGAGGGAGGAAGAGAGCTTCTTCAAGGAAGGCATCCTTGCAAGAGGATTCGCAGTAGGTTAAACTCGAAGATTTTCACGAGGGGTGTGGAAAAGGTGAGCAGCTGGGGTCCTATTTCCTCAGGTTAGGTGGGTCCAAAACTAGAGCACATGGGTTTAAGTTGAGAGGGCAAAGCTTTAAAAGGGATCTAACTGGCAACGTTTTCAAGCTGAGTGTGGTGTGTGTATGGGAGGAGCTACCAGATGAAATAGTGGAGGCTGATAAAATCACAACATTTAATAGGCTTCCAATTGGGTACACGAATAGGAAGGGTTTTGATGGATGCAGGCCAATAGATGGTAAATGGGAATCCATTAGTTTAGGATTCCTTGTTGGCACGGACGAATTGGAACGAAGGTCTGTTTCTTTGATGTTAATAAATTAAGATGCATTCCTCTCTTTTGTGGAGAGCTAGCTGAAGCACAAATAATTAACCTTGGAGCTGAGAAGGTGAAGCAGTGATTTCGATCTGGTGCAGATTTGATTCCAAAGTTTTGAATTTGCAGAGAGAGAGGAATTGTTAACACTGTCACAATTTTTAGTAACTACTTTCAAGTAATTGGCAAATAATACAAGGTGAAAATGTGAACACTATTTTACTCAGTAAGTTCTAAGCATCTGGAACAGTCTGAACAACACAGATTCAGCAGGCATTCTCGAAAAGACTTGGAATTTTACTTTTTAAGGAAAGATTTGGGGGATATGGGCACATGGGAGGGGACTTGGGACAGATTTGCAGCATCTCCAGAGGGGGAAGAGTACAACCCCAATGGGCTGAATAGCCCCCAGCCCCTGTGCTCTGTGATACTGCCCCATTCACTGCGAATGATGAAGCTCATCCCAGGGCAGGGAGAGGGATTAGCCCTCCACTCTCATGACAATTGTGCCCGGCTGATTGACGGCAACTCCAGACCAATGGGAGGAGAGTCTGTGTGGTCCTGCAGCCAATGGGAGTGAATGAGGGGTGTGGCCAGCAATACGACACCTATCCATGAGCTGTGCAGGTGCAGTGTCACTGGGTGGGAGAGGGAGAGAGACAGCAGAGTCTGGGACAGAGGCTGTAGGACATGAATTACAAACTCCCGGTAAATTAAAACCAAAAGAACTGTGAAAGATGTAAATTAAAAACAACAACCAGGAGGTTCTGGAAAAGATCTGGCAGCATCTGTGAAGAGAAATCAGAGTTAAAGTTTAAGATCCGATGATCCTTCCACAGAACTGATGTTACTGAGAAAAAAAAGTCAGTTTATTTGAAGAAGATAGTGTGGGGAGAGGATAAAAGGAGTAAAGGATAGGTGTGGATAGAGTGAGAAGGACAGTTGGATAAAGGATAATGATCTGGCTGGGGGAGGGTGACTAGCTGTTCGTGGAGATTGTTAGTGGCTAACCATAGGTAGTGTGTAATGGCAGGCTGTTAGAACAAGGCCTGGTGTGTGGGGTAGGGGGCTACGACATGAGGTTGTTAACCACTAACTGTCTCCGTTGTAAGCTGTTGTCCACCTATATCACTCCACGATTGGAGCTGCTGAGGACACAAACCTTTGGAATATCCTCCCGAACCCCCTCTCTCTGCCTTAAAGATGTATCTAAAAATCGTTCTCTTTAATCAACGTTTCCATCATCCGTGAAGCATTTTAGGAGATTTGTCAATGTGAAAGGCTCCATACAATGCAAGTAGTTGTTGTTACTGTCTGACATCAGGAGAAACAGGGATGAGCCCTCTCTCTCTTACACCTGATGAACAGCAGCAAAAGCAGGACGCACTGAGCATGCTCCAGCCCACAATGGGCCTCGGATTATTGATGTCAGTGGGGGAACGGGGGCTAGAGGTGCTAGTTGTTCCTTCAACCAATCGGAGTGAATGAGGGGCGGAACGATACTTTACCACGTGATAAACTTCACTGACAGCACAGTGTTGTTGTGACCAAGGCATTGGAAAAGAATGAAGGTGCAGGGCAGGGGAAAGGAAAGTCATATTGACCAGGAAGGGAAGGAAATTTTCACGGTATGGAATGAGAGGTTTTACAGAACTTAGTGTACATTGTACAACACAAATTTGAAAATCCAAATTCTGTACCATTTTCCCTCCCTATTATGCATTTTACACTCCCTGAAATATCAACTGTGTGTTTCTCTCTCCACAGATACCAGTGATCAGTGCCAAAGCCCCATTGCCTGTGGAGAAGGTGATGTTTGACTTCCTGTACAGCTGCAGTTCGTGTGGTGAAGGTGCTCCCACAATGTGGTTGGGTAAGTGCTGTTATAGATTATTCACTCAGCGACAGTGAAGAGTTGACAATGTATGTGCAAATCAACAACAGTTTGTTTGTTTTTATCATGTTTACAATTCCACAGAAATACTATTGAGAGCTTCTGACATAAAGCCACAGATGGGGATATTAGGTCAGGTGATCAAAAGAATTGCCAAATAAACAGGTTTTCAGGAATACCTTAAAGGAGGAAAGCAGGTCTGAGAGGGTGATGGTGGGAATTCCAGACCGTGTTGCCTTGGCAACAGTAGAAACAGCCAGACAGGTGAAGCAATGAATAAACACATCGTTGGGAGTCTGAAAGGAAATGAGTTGTCGGGATCTCACAGGTTGTGTGGTGCAGGGAGACAGGGATGTTCACAGCCAGGAATTACATCAAGGGTCAGAATTTTAAATTGTTGCTTGTTGATGGATCAACAAGTTTTGGTGCAAGTGAGCACTTGGACAGTAGGGTTTTAGATACTCTTGAGATTGCATGTACGTTGAATGTGGGAGGCTGGCCAAGAGTGTGTTTTATAACGAAGTCTGGAGATAACACAGGGATGGACGAGTATTTCAGTAAATGAGCTGAGACTAGGGTGGGGTTGGGTGACGTCACTAATGTAGAAATAGTGTTTTTGGAGTTGGGCTGCGCCTCCTCCTCATCACTCCCCCTCACCAAATCACAGATATAGTTGCTTGTTCTATCTGTCTGTCTTTTCTGGTTATGTCCTTCTCTCCCATTCTGCTACAAACTAATATTTGATCCCACCGTTGTTGCAAACACCTCCTCCATCCCGACTCTCTCTTTCCTTTCTGAATTCCTTGGATTTGGTGTACCTCCTTAGTCTCTCCTGTATCTCACCTATATATTGCCAGGAGGTGACATCGTCCAATAAGCACCGTGTTAGGTTTCACACGTACACTGACAATGCCCAGCTCTCCCTCCCCATCATCCCTCTCCATGACTCAATTATCATACTTGCTCATCACACTCCCACTACGCGATTGGCTGCAGTTTCCTCCAATGAAACATTGTGGTGGTTAAACTCATTGCCTTCAGTTGCTATTACAAATTACTTTCCCTTACTGCTGAGCCCCCATCCTCTCCCTGGAAACCATACTCTTCACAATATTGCTGTCATATCTGTAACCCCAAGGTGACCTTCTGATCAGACATCTACACAATCACAAACACCAGGAATTCCAATCTCTAAAATGTTGCTTGTCTCCCCCTCACCCCAGCTCCATTGCTACTGCAAACCCTGACCCGTGTCGGTGTTGCCTTAAAATTGACGAATCTAAAACAGAATCCGTGATTCCGTGACTGACCCAGAATCTGGTTCCAGACTCCCTCAAGATGGGAAACATCCTCTCAGTATTGACCCTGTCGAACTCCTTAAGAATCCTCCATGTTACAATGAGGTCCCCTCTCATTGTTCCCAAATCCAGTGAGTGGAGTCCCAACTACTTCAGCCTTTTCTTAAAAGATAATCCCTGCGAACCAGGGTTCATCCCAGTCAGGTTTCTGTGAAATGCCTCTGATTTGGTTCTTAGTCCGCAGACAAGAGCTAGGAAACTGAAATCAAAGGGAGGAGAGAGTGTGAGAACGGGGTGTGGAGGGAAGGAGTGAGGAGATTGGTTTGGATTTCAGTTCACAGAAGAAAGAAATTGTTAGGCTGAGAGTTAAAACTTTGGGAAACATGAAACTACAATTTAATACTATAATTGTCTTACAAAGATCCATCCTGTATTAATATGGTGAGTTGTTTCTCAGTTGTAGGGTACTGAAAGGGTGGATTTGTGAATGAGAAATTCAAATTGAACTTCCTGTTCAGATCTGATAGTTACTTGATCCGTGCCGATCTGAATATTCATTGGCCTTTGCATGTGGAAGGAAAGACGTGTATTCTGTCCATGGGCGAATATTCCAAATCTCAGTGTGACTGAAAAAAATACTGAGGTACAGCCAAGTCCATGTTAGCGTGGTGACTGTGGAGAAAGAGTTTGTTTGTTTTTGAAAGTCTGAAAAATCATGGCACATCTTCCAGGAACAATTAAGCCACAGCTTTGCTTTGTAGAAGGACAAGTCTTTAATTAACCATACAACCAGAAAGACACAAGGATACCTGCACCATGGGAAATATTATGAAAACGGGATTGTTCTAAAGGAGTTCATTCTCGATCATGGATTGTACTCCATTGGCGTTGTCCCGTCGGTTTCAGCGCCGTGGGGAAACACTGGAAATATGATGAATGCAGTGTAGGTTTCAGTTATTAAACTGTAAAAAGTGCAGAACAATTTAAAAGGATGTTGTCAGGGCTCAGGGGTCTGAGTTATAGGGAGAGGGTGGACAAGCGAGGATTGTTTTGTTTAGAGCAGAGGAAACTGTGTGGGTACTGTTCAAGATGTGTATAAGATCATGAGGGGCATGGGTAAGGTGAATGCATTCAGTCTTTTTCGCAGGGAATCAAGGACTGGAGGGCATCAGTTGACGGTTAGAGGGGAAAGAATGAAAGGGAAGCTGAGGGGCAACTGTTTTACACAGAGGGTGGTATGTATATGGAATGAGCTGCCAGTGGAAGTGGTTGAGGTGGGTACACTCACAACAGGTAAAAGACATTTGGACAAATACATGGATAGGAAAGGGTCTGAAGCAGATGGGCCAAGTGCAGGGAAATGGGGTTAGTGTGGATGGACATTCTGGTCGGCATGGGCCAGTTTGGGCCAAATGGCCTATCTCTGCTGCAGGACTCTGACTCCAAGTATATTTACTATTTCTCCCGCTATCTCCGGTAGCACCCTGGGATGTATTCCATCAGGGCAAAGAGACTTGTCTACCTTTAGCTCCATTAGCTTGCCCAGCTCTAACTCTTTCGTGATAATGGTTGATTCTAGGTCCTCACCTTCCTCAGTCTCCTTATCAATTACTGGCATGTTCTTCGTATCCACCACTGTGAAGACTGACTGCTGTGTACTCATATTCCTAAACCCTGCTGGATAGGAATAACTAGGTACAGAACTCTGAGAGGTCTTCTTTGTGTCTTTATTGATGAGACATGGCAGTTACCTGGATAGTGTACATGCAAAACACCTATCCAATGTAAAGCTCCCATTCTTATACCTTTTGTGGTTTGGGACTTTGAATAGAGACTCTCTCTCAGTATTATCTCCATGGCAACGGTCAGTTAGAAAGTCTAGTTCAGTTTCGCACTTTGTGGTTAAAGCATACGCCCTTGTGGCTCCCTCAAGTATCTGACAGGCACTTCAGTTTCAGTGGGGATGTCTATCAGGATTCTGATATTGAGGAGCTTGTGTTGGGGTGGGGCGGACAAACTTATAAACCACACAACACCAGGTTATAGTTCAACAGGTTTATTTGGAAGCACAAGCTTTTGGAGTGTGCTGTGATTTTTAACTTGATCAGGATTATCTCTATGTTAACAGTTAAGTGCTTCAACAATGAGAGGCCGCATTTTCCCACACAATAGGTTCCCCTCTCACAGTGTAAACTGCTATTCTGGCTCTGGGGATACTCATCACTTTTCTCCCCCAATCCCATCTAGCTTTCTGTTGATCTTTAAAGTTTTTCTAATCTCCTAGTTTCTCCTTGGTCTTTGCCAATTTGTATGCCTTCTATTTCAATTTGATAGACTCCCTTATTTCCTGAGCCACTCATGGCAGATTACTCCTTTTACTACAGTCCTCCCTTTTCACTGATATATACTTTTGCTGAGCACTTCGAAAAATTCCCCAATTGTCCGTCAACTTTCCCACGGTAAAATCTTTGCTTCCAGTCTACATTAGCCAACTCCTGCCTCATCCTATTGTAGTCTCCTTTGTTTAAGCACTGGATCTTGGATTGGATCTAATCTTCCAGCTTTCCAGCTGTGTTCTAAGTTCAACCAGATTTATCAGAAGTCTTTTATCAGATTACGAGGTGAGGCGAAGTTTCCTGGATGTTTCGCGTTTCATTGTCAAGGACCTTAGCTTTGTAGTAAAGCATAGGATAGATATTCACAACAGAGTATTCTGGACGGTGTGAATGTCCTCACAGTCTAAAACCATAAATCACTGTCTCCCCTCAGTTTAAAATTGCAAAATCATTATCTCCTACATGCTTCCTCACTATCTAAGTTTGGAACACTAATTCACCTGACTATCCTGCCTTTTCCGAAAATCTCCTTTGGTGAAGGTGGTGAGTTTTGGATTCAGCTTTCCAGTTATTACCGTACGAAGATGAGCACTGGGCACAGGAGAAGCAATGCAGCCCTTCGAACCAGCCCCACCAATTAATACGGTGATGATTGAGCTCACCTCGGTCTCAGCTGGATTTTCCCACCTGCTCTCTCTCACCCTTCATCTCATTGTAAATTCAACATCTGTATCTCTTCACTAAATCTGCTCATTGTCCTGGCATCCACCGCATTTTGAATAGGGAATGCCACAAATTTGCAACACATTGAGACAAGTACATTCTTCTTCATGAGAATAGAATAGAGTCCCTATTGTGCAGAAACAGGGTATTCATCCATCGAGTCCACACCAACCTATGATGAGCATCCCATTCAGACCCACCCTGTCCCTGTAACCCTGCATTTCCCATGGCTCATGGCCTAACCGGCACATACATGGACACTGTGGGCAATTTAGCATAGGCAATCCACCTAACCTACACATCTTTGGACTGTGGGGGGAAGCTTGAGCACCCTCGGAAACCCACGCAGACATGGTGAGAACGTGTAAACTCCACACAGTCGCATCTGGCTGAAATAAAACCTGGGTCCCTGATGCTGTGTGGCAGCAGTGCTCACCACTCAGTAACCTTTCAGTCTCAATTGCCAGTTCCAGTCCATGAAGCAGCCAGTTACATGCCAGTGAATTGAATTCTAACAGCAGCATTGCCCTAGTAGGAGAGATTGAGGAGCTTGAAGCTGTCTTCTCTGGAGTATCTAAACATGAAACACTTCAAATGAACAAAATCGTCAAGAGCTCGATAGGATAGATACAAGAAGGATGTGCTCCTAGGCGGGTGTGCCTGGAATAAAATAAGCACTAACTACAGTATCTTTACCCAGCATCCCCTTTAGCTACATAAATGTTGAAGATTTATTTGCTGCTCTAATTCCACTCTCTTGATCACTCCCATTTTTAACTGCTGTAATGTTGATGACTGTGCAAATGTATAAAATTTAATTTAATCCATCCCAAAGCCTCTCAGTACCTGTGTCTCACTTGTGTTCACCGAGACACTCATTCAATCTGACCTCTTTACAAACCCTGCGCTGATATTTCCTTAGAGGGCTCAGAATTAAGTATTCAAAATTTTGTTACTGTACAAAAGGAGGCTGATTGGCTGATCAGCTCTCCAAAGGAACACCTCACTGAATGCCATTCTTCTCCCTTTACCCCATAAACATTCCAATAACACCAGCGAGTTCACAGCCACCCACAGCGATTGGATTTGTTTTGTTTGTTCGTGGGATGACGGCATCAGTTGCTGGGGCAGCATTTGTCATCCATTCTAACTGCCCAGGAGATGGTTCAGATTGTTAACTCAGACAAAAAGACAGAAAGAAAGATGCACATTTAGATCGCACCTTTGATGACCTGGGGCAATGAAACATGCTTCAAATCCAATGATTTCAACCTCAAATCTCTGAAAATACAGACACAAAGCTTCTTACTTGTACCAGGCTGTCTCTCCAGCGTCCTTTATTTCTTGAGAAAAGAGTTTTGAGCTGTGTACCCGTTCCTGGTGATTGTAACCTCTGTGTCCTTGTAAGATGTATGACTGAACCTTTATTTTCCTGTTCCCTGTGAGCGACATCAGCAGCAGAAACAGGGCCTGACCTGTGCGGGTTTCGGTTGGAGTATTTGTATTGACAAATTCATTCTCACCCTCACATACAGTGTGAAATTGCTGTAAAACAGAAGGAAAGGATTGAGTGAGAACCAACAGAAACACAAAGGCAGCATGTGTACCTGAGCTGAATGAACCTGGCATGAGGAAAACGTGTCGACAATCACAACTAGTTAGAATCACAGACTCCCTGAGGCGCACAAAGAAATATTTGGTCCATCGAGTCTGCAATGACCCTACCTCCATAACCCCACATTTACCATGGTTAGCCCAACCCACCTAACCTACACACTACAGGCCCTGTTAGCACGGCCAATCCAGCAAACCTGCACATCTGTGGGAGGGTCACATATTATGTCTAAGTGCTCAGGATTGTGGATGAAGGCTCACAAATACTTGACTCTGACACAAATGCTCTTTTTTTTTCAAAATAAAATCTGGGGGAAACTGCAACCAGAAAGATTTCTGATTATCTCATGAGGAAGAAAATTCAAAACTCGTGCCATTGACCCAGGGGGCGCAGTGAAAGTTACAGAGGTCTGGGAACCATCAGAAATGTAACAGGTTGTGAGCAAGGTGGGAGTGAGACAAGGACAAAAAGACAGTCTGTCACTCGGGGGAAGGCAGGAGAGATTAAACAGCAGAAATGGTAGTCCCTCAAGGCCACGGGGAATGGAGTTAAGGCTGGGAAAGAAACAAGGAAACAAGTTGAGCAGCTGCCAAAGAAATACATTGAAAAAAAAAACAGATTATAACAACATAGAGGCAGAGTACACAGTCTGAAATTGTTGCTGTCATTGGTGAGTACAGAACGCTGTAAAGCCTGGATCGTTCTATTACAGCCAACACATACAGGATGGACCAAGTAGCCTCGATCTGTACTGGAACTTACTGACAAATTTAGTCTGACGTTTGGAATTCAGGTTGGATGATATTCATAAATTCTCAAATTGGACTTGAGTTTAATATTCTGGAGAAATGTCAAATAAATCACAATGATCCCATTCTGCAGACTTTAGTCCATAGCCCTGCATGTTCCAGCGTTTCAGTTACATCCATGTCCTTTTATTGTAAGGTGATGCTGGCTACTGCCTCTGCCAGCCCATCAGTGAGTTCCTGCCCCCCACCATCCACTCCCCTTTATCTGAGAATTAGTTTCAATCTAAAACCTCCAGTTTCTGACCTCTCTGTTATGAATAGCTACTTCCTATTCACTCGATCTGGATTCCTCAGCATCTTATCACTTCAATTAAATCTCAGCTCATCCTCCTCGGAAAACATCCCCAACTTATCCAACCTTTCCTCAGAGCAGACATTCTCCAATCATGGAAACATTCTGATCAATCTCCTCTGTACCCTCTCTGGTGAGAACACATCAACGTGGGGACTCGGAGTGAATGCAGTACCTTAACCATGGATTAACTCGTGCTTCTGACATTTCCAGTGTCACCTCCGTGTTCTTGTCACCGATACAAGAAGTGTCCTGGTTTTCCCACATGGAACTGGATGTGCACTCTATGGGGCTGGGATTCCCTACCATTTGTTAACTAATCCTAAATTAACTTCAGATTAAAACAAGATTATCAGTTACCCAACAATCAACTTCTTCCATTATTCTCAAGTCACCTTACTTTTTAAAAAATTATTACTATCTAAACACAACAGGCTTTAATTTGCTGAACAAGTATTCAGGTATCTTCTCTGTTAGAATCACTTACAGATTATAACCTTCAGCTACATTTGGTGAATTGAACACTGATTGTAAATATATGAATATCAAATGGATTTGAGTTTGATGATAATTAATCTCGTCTGACATTCATGTTGATTAATATCAATATAAACAGCAATGGGGTTGATTCATACCTGCCCTCTGGATAATTAGGGATGGGCAGGAAATGCTTCCCGGGCCAGCGATACCCTCATCCTGTGAATGAATAAAGGCAATTATAAGTCTCTACACAGTGTGAATCTGTACATGTTCAACACTGCTGTGAACATTTCCAAAGCTAAGTTCTCTATATGCAAAAAACTTTATGAACTGCCAATACCATTGTTCATTACTTGGTGTGAATAAGAGGAAAAAAAAAGTCCTTCAAGTTGTGCTTATGAGTAAATTCATTGGTGTCTCAGCAGAATGGCTGCCTGAGTGAATCCCACCCCCCACCCCCAACACACACACACACACACACACACACACACACACACACACACACACACACACACACACACACACACACACACACACACACACACACACACACAGCAGGTGAACAGCTTCTTCCCAGACTGTCTGGTTTGGTCCGTTTCCAGGTGGGAATGGGTAAAGAATTCCCTTCTGGCATTCCCCACATTTCCAGAGTCTGTCCCTAGTGTGGCTGCACTGGTGTTTTGATTTCAGATAAGTGCTGGCAGGCTGTTAATCGCACCGTTACACACCCCACCAACCAAACCCTCCCTCCCCCCCCCTCCCAGAACCCAGTATAAAGCAGTAAACATTATCTCCTGCTGTGGAGGGACAGTCTGTCTTGGTCTGAGTAGAAACACTGAGCAGATTTACCTCAATGACAACTTAATCGGTGACCAGATCAAGTTAAGCAACTCCAAATAAAATGCATTATAGCACAGAAAGAGGCCCATCAAATCCAAGCTGGCTCTCTGCAGCAGAATCCAATATTCTCATTCCCCATACGTCCCCCAAACTCTGCAATTTTATTTCCCTCAGATCTGATATAATTGTTATTATCAATCATTCATCTTCTCTGCTTGCACCACCATAATAGGCAGCATGTTCTGCATATTTCCAGCCAATACAGTCAGCAGAAACACTTGCTCATCTCCCGCTGTTTCAAAACTTTACATCTGATCTTAATTCTTGTGTGATCACCTATCGAATACAAATATTTTCATCTGCTAATCTAGGTGTGTTCTAATCTTATACAGCTCTATCAAAAATATATTCAACTAGTTTACTTCAAAGAAAATACAAATTTCTTCAAATCAATTCAGTGACTGCATTTTCTTCATCAGTGAACCACTCCAGTAAGTCTGTACTCCACACTCTGAAGATCACTCATATCATTCATTATTGATGTCTAATTTGTTCCACAAATCCAGACGAGATAAGTTTTCTGCACAACAGCAGTAGCTTTATTATTGGACAGCCGGTGAGAGTTTCAAAGTGTCTCTAAAGTAGCTGAGTGTCTACTTGCAGAGACTGTTCTTCATGAATCTCTGCCTTACCCACAGAGACAGTATATTTAATAGGAATTAGACAAAGTCATATCAGTCACATGGGCGATTGCCATTACATAGTTTAAAGTAGGTAATTATGACCTTACAAAGCTTGATGAATGGCGACGTCCTGTGGTAAAGTGTGAATGGATTACAGAAACTGATTATCGTATTGCTCATGATTATGTGTTGTTGGAAAGAGATTAAGGCAGAAGGGTTCTTCCTTCAGTAAATGGGGAATTCACTTACCTATGCTAATATGGAGGGGAGGTAAGACAATAGGAGCGGGAGGCAGTTTAACAGGGTTGTGCCCAGGGCTCTCAGTCTTGTCTGGAAAGGGCAAATTCCTCTGTCTGGGGTTATGGGGGAATCCATGTGTGGCTGCAAGAGGTTCTATTTCGAAGGTACAGTCCGCCTCCCCCTACTGAGGTGTTCTGTCTGTATTGTAAGAGTACAGGCCTCGTACTCTTACAATGCAGCAGTAAGTCCTTTGGCAGGAGAATGTTTAACCATTGAGTCGCCAATGCATCCTGAAAGAAAGCAAAGTATGGAACTGGCCCCTCTGTGGTATTTTAACTTCCTCATCCTGACCAGGAATCTGGTGACCAGAATTGGATGCAATGATTGACTGTGACCTAACTAGAGCTTTGTCAATGGTCAGCATCTTTTCCATGAGTTTGTTATCATTTGCTCTATTAATGAAGCCCAGTATCCTATACGTTTACTCAAAACACTTTATGTTCTCTCTCCTTGAATGATTTGTACACATTGTCCCCCATCCTGCTGTCCTGCTCCCTGTGTCTGTTCCAATCAAATATATATTCCCTTTCTACATTGCTTCTCTCAAAATGCATCAACTTACTGTGTGTTCTAAAGAAGAGACATATTCCACTCAAAATATTATCTCTCGCTCCACACATTCTACCCCCCGGAAAACAGAACAGGACAGCACCGGAATAATCAGCCCACTATGTCTGTGCGGATCATGATGCCATTCCAAACTAATTCCATCTCCCTGTACATGATCCATATCCCTGCCAACCCATGCCTGCTTATGTGTCTGCCCAAATGCCTCTTAAACATTGTGATTGTTTCTGCTTTTACCATCTCCCAGGCAAGTACATTCTAGTCACTGACCACCTTCTGCATAAGAAACTTGCCTGACACAACTGCCTTTAAACCTGCACAGATGTTGTTGGAAATGCTCAGCAGGTCATGCAGCATCTGTGAAGAAAAATCAGTTAATGATTAGGGTCTGGTCACCCTTCCTCAGAAACGTTATCGCTGATTTCTCTTCACAGATGCTGCTAGACCTGCTGAACTTTTCACAAAAATGTTTTTGTTTCTGGTTTACAGCATCTGCAGTTGTTTTGGTTTTCATTTCCTTTAAACGTCCCCCCTCTCCCCTTAAACCTACGGCCTCTAGAATTTGTCATTTCCACCTTGGAAAAAGATTCAGATTATTCACTCTGTGCCTCTTGTGTCACCCCGCAGCCACTGACTTTCTAGTGACAGCAATCCAAGTCTTTCCAACCTCTCCCAATCCAGACAACATCCTGGTAAACCTGTTTTCAATCTCTCCAAAGCCTCCACACCCTCCTTATGCGGTGATCAAAACGGCACACAATACCCCAAAGGTGGCCTAGTGACAGTTTTATAATCACTCCCCTGACAGAAGAAGGCACGCCTGCCATCCACCTCCTTCACCAATTTCAGGGAGCTGTGAACGTGCACCTGAGGATTCCTCTGTATATCAATGCTGCTCAGGGCCCTTCCGTTTAGTGTATACATTCCTCTTGCAATGTGCCTCCCAAAAGGCATCACCACACATTTGTCCAAATCAGATCTATCTGTAATTTCTCCGTATAACCTTCTAACTGATCTTTCTTGCTGTGTCCTTTGACAACATTCTTCACTGTTCACAGCTTCATCAATTGTACCATCTACAAACTTGCTAATTCAGTTGTTTGCATTTTCTTGCTAATCACTGATATATGTTGCAAACAACAGATGACCCAGTTCTGATCCTTGTGGAACAGAGACACTGGCCACAGAACTCCAGCCAGCAACGTGCCCCTGCACAACTGTTGCTGGGAGAAGTATCAAAGAGGAGCCTGAGTTTAGCAGCGCGTGTGAACTTTATTCAGCGCTCCTTACTTAAGCATGGTGGGAGAGCTCCCTCTCGAGAACTCTGTGACTTCCCCAGCCAAGTACAGCTGGGTTTCCTTCATGCTTTCCGCTAATATTTTCTCCCGATCCGATCTCCTGGGTTTGGAATGTCTGCTCGGATATTTCTGTGCTCCCTTTCCCAGTTTCTGATTCTCTGTCCCTCTGCAACTTCCCCTCTCAGCTCATGCAGTTGCTTTCATTCAAAAATTGTTTGACCCTATCCTTGCCACTGGACATCTCGGGCACTCCCAATGCCACATCCTGTGGCACCTGTGTAGTCCGTCCGGTCACTAATTCAAAGGGGGACTGCCTTGTTCCCTTTGCTGGGGTTGATGTCAATTTAATTAGGATGGTGGGGAGTACTCTAACCCATCTCTGCCTGTCTCTGGGAGGGCCTTAGTCAGACTAGCTTTCAGTGTCTGCTTCATTCCTTCTGCTGTACCTGAGCTCTGGGGGTGGCATGGGAGATGGGATTTCTGTTCAGTACCAAACAGGCCACAGAGCTGTTTAACTATGTTCCCTGTAACATGTGTCCCTTGGTCAGAATCTGCAGGGGAATGCTTCCACCCACTGCGTAAACCTGTTTATTAAGACCCAGCAGGATCTCCTTCCCTGAGATTGGGATGGGGGTGTATGTAAAATCTGTAATTGTTCCCATGGGCTCCTGGGTCCCTGCTGCTGCCTCTATTTTATCCTGATTGCTTTCCCTGGCTCATATAGTGTGTACAAGACTACACCCCTTCAACAAAAAGCTGCTGTATCTCTCCCTGTTCCAGGCCTCCCCCTTTAGTGGAGCATCTGATATTGCATTGTATCCTGCCCAATATGGGCCAGTCCATGATATGGTTATAATAATGTTTGTCTTATACAGTGCAGTGGCACTGCTGGATCATCCAGACTCTGTCTTGTCCAATTACTTCCCCACCCGTTTCTCATTCCTGTTTCTCCTGTTGTGGGACTGTTTCTGGGAATATCTTTAAACCTTCCTCTCTCACTTCTGCAGCTACTGCCACTGCCATCTCCTCAAATGTCTGCACTGTTTCAGTCAGTATTTTACCTGCCTTAGCCACATACTCACTGCCCCGTTGGTGTGGGGTTTGTACTTCCCTGTGAGCTCTAATCTTCATTATTGCTGCTTCACTGGGAAAGTTAGCTGCTCCCACTAACTCTCTGACCGGTTCATCATGCTCTATGTGCCCCCAGACAGGGTGATGTACCCTCACCGAGCCCAGACCAACACATGGTCATGAACAATACCAAAGGCATGCTGACTGTCTGTGTATATGCTGACTCCCTGACCCCTGGCTAATGTCCGTGCTTCTGTCAGGGCTTGTGATGGTTCTGCCAATTCTGGCCTCCACAAAAGGCCTCCAATAATTAAACAATCTAAAGTTTGCCTTACCCCTTCGCGATGTGCAGATGGATAGTTTTAAAATCATGGTCTTTCGTTCCAATGGGATTATCCCCTCTGCCTTCCTGATTTGATCTCCCTGACATGATGTCCCAGGTACGCCTCTCCCTACCTTCCCAGTTGCACTCTCTGTGGGTTAATTTGAAGCCCGGCCTGCCTGAACTGACACAATACTATGTTTAATATTTGGATATGTTCTTTCTCACCAACTGAGGTAATGAGGTGTTGGTAAGATTAAATAGACTAACTCGATCAGCCTTACATCGGTGGGATATAATGGAATATTATGGGATCCCTGAGATAACTGGCTTAGGTGTAATGTTTTCCTTTGATAGTAAACACCAGCTTATTCTGCCATTATGGACCAGAACGCATTCACAATATCAAGGGCTGAGACTATATCCTGTTGCGATTTCAATCCATTAAATACAGTGGTGTGGTTTGCTACTGTAGGATACTCTTTAGTGGCGGATTTACTGAGGGAGATATAATCAATAGTGAGGTGGGATGAGCCGTCTGGATTCAGTGAATTAGTCTGGGATACTGTCGGTCTGACTGTTCCCTGCTTCTGTCAATCTGTTACTGTCACAATGACTGCCTCCTCAGCCCCAGCTTTAATGGGATCCGGTTAGTGTGGGGAGTGAGAGGGCCCTCAATCTTTACAGGATCCACAGATAATAATCCACATTCCTGTTTGAGTTCCCCACCCTGCTGTTTGGGTCCTAGCTATAACTCCCCAGATTCCCTGACTGTTCCAGTCTCCCTGCAAGGTATCTACCCTGGAGATGTCGCCTCTCCTTTGCTTCCTGTCTCAGGCCTGTCCAGGTTGTCCCATATTACAGTTTGTGTCTCTACATCAATAGTTGCTCCTAACTGTTCTAAAATGGCAACTCCCAGAATGGTCCCTTCCTCAGTTTCACACTCCCATATCTGAATATATTTTGCCATATCCATGATCTGCATCGAGACAGGTTTATTTCATCCAGCTTCCTCGATTCCCTCTCCAACTGCTCTCATTTTAGTAATTGAGAGGGTGGGGGCAAATCCATATCAGTAACTGATATAGCTGCTCCTGTATTAATATTTATTAATACAGCAAACACAGCATCAATAAATATTCATGGGCTATGCATGTGCCTACGTGAACACAGGCCACACACAATGTGAACATCGATCTCCCTCTCTCTGCCTACGTTCCTTGGCTATGTGCCCTTTCCTGCTTCCCTTGTAACATTGTGGGTCTGATTATCCTCCCTGTACTGAAGCTATTCCCCTGTGTTTCTGCGTTTGCCTCAGCTCTCATGACCAATTCAGCATTTGTTTAGAATTATCTCCCACTGGGAGTCCCATGTTTATAATTACAGTTAAATGGGGTCCCATGTCATCTTTTAAACACATCAAACCTATTTCATCATCACAGTTTGGGGTTTGGTAATCCCCCCTGGTCCTTACACACCTCAGGCTTCCTCTCTGTATGATTCTTGATATTACCCTTGGGTCCCTGAGTCACCAAGGTTATTTTAGACCGTCCAGCCTGTCCCCTCCCCAGTGCGTCCCTGTATTATCTGTAAATGCCTGGAGGCACTGATCGGCTGTGCACTGGGGTGACCGGCTCACACCCTCACCCTCTCATTGGAGGGACAGATTCTGCTGTACACGTCAGGGCATCTTGGCCTGAGAGATCTTGGCTGACACCATCTTCGGTGAGACTGTACCTCAATTAATTCATCCATATTATCTCAATAAGGCCCATCATTACCATTTCTCTACCAGGCTGGGTGTTCATTCACCAACACCTGTCGTTCAGCCGGGTAAACGTTTAAGGTTTGGTTTCTGTCAGTTCCCTTTGTTGCTCCCTACTGTCGAGCCAAGTTGAGCTTTGATGCACAGCGGTGCCATGGACACGGCCTTCTGGGCCTTACAGGGTGGTGGGTCATCCCACCCATTGCTGTCCCTCTGTCGATACGTGGCCGCTTCATCATCTAACCCGTTCCAGCCAGTGTCACCATTCTCACTGCCTTCTCAGGAGAGCGGGGCACTAGGTACATCCCCCACTGTAACTACCACCTGGCTGTTTGGCTTTAAGGCCTCACGTCTGAGAGCCACCACCTTCACTTGTTCCTGTTTCTCATAATAATGTAACCCATCCTGTCCTTCCTGGAATAAAACAGAACAAAATGTGAATTTGTTTTGACTTGAAATATTTATAACTTGACATTCACTTTACAGATCTATAGAGGTGAGAATTGTACTGTGATTATTTAAGTGAATTTAACATGATTATACAGTGAAAATAACTTCTAACATCAACGACAATGAATGAACTGAATAATATGTGATCATTTGTACCAGTTCTTGCAATGAAAATTCGATTTTATTTAATGCTTGTCACCCATTACACCATGGGCATTGTTATTAGGGAATAAAGTAATGGAAGGATATCAGAGAAAATAAATAGACTTTAATTTTAGCTTCACTGCAATAATGAACCAAAACAATATTTGGAAATATGGTTAAACTACATAACAAAGTTTCCAGTGTCATTATTGACATGAAAACTATTTCAGTTTGCAAGTTGTATTGTTCTAAGAATAATTGCAAATGAATTGTGATTATGAATTGACCATTAAAAATGTACTTTGAAGAGAATAATTAGATATATTTTTGGAGGAAATTAGGGAAAGTAAATAAATATGTATACATTGGTATTAATAGTTTTAAAATGTTTGGAGGTTGACTGGGATTATTTGATTGAGAGAGGCTGCATGATTATAAAGACTAATTCACCTTTTTCATTGCATTGTTGGTTTCACTAGAATCTGTTGTGGTCTAAGCTCTTGTTGTGTGCAATGGGCTGTCACTAATAGCTTCATTAACCTGCGAGTCTCAGATCAGGTTTCCTTTGTCTGTAAGTCAGTCTGTAAGTGCGCGACACACCTGCTTTTCTGAGGGGAAACAGAGATTCTTTTCAAAGGAAATAAGTGGCAGTTCACACACCATAGGCAGGAAAGTGTTTTTCTGAAGAATTTCATTGTCTATCTATAAACCGATGGTATCTGTGTTTGTCAGTTTGTGGAGGATTCAGCCCCTTTGTTCTCAGCTGTTTTGATACAAGGAGTTGTTTCATTATGTCTTTGCCAAGAATGTTTTACTGTGATTGTGCAGGTTAGAATATTCTGTGAATCAATAATGTTCAGTAACTGAACATTGAATAGTTTAGACTCTAACAGAGCAGTTGCCTTGTTTTCAGCGAATTATTCTCTTTTTTTATTTCCTGGTTGTGTTGATTGTTACAGAAACAGGCTCTGAGCAATGTTTCCATTCACTTGTGTTGGAGTCACTGACAGCCACGTGGTCAGTCAGTTTATTGCTGAGGGACCAGTTTCTCTGTCCTATTAGATGGTGGTCACTTGCTCAGTTTCCGATGGCTCACCTCAGCGTCAGTCCATCAGCTGCTGAAACCCTGTATCCAGCATTTGTTCCCTCTCACCATGACTACTCCAATACAGTCCCAGCTTGTCTCCCACATTCTACCTCCATATCCTCATGATCACCTCAGATTCTGCTGTCTGTGTCCTTGCAGCAAGTTGTGTCAGACACCGACCTCAGTTTTAACCCGATCTACATTATGTTCATGAAGAAAATTTCAAAATTTGGTTCACTGCTTTTAAACCTACCCGTGCCTTCACCCTGTCCTCCCTGTGTAGTTCCACACCTCCCTGGGGTATCTGCACTTATCCAATTCTAGCTGTGTGAGGGTTTCTTACTTTATTCTCCTCCCTGTTGGTGGCTTTAGTTTCAGTTGCCTTGAACCTAAACTTGGTCATTCTCTTCCCCCATTCCCTTCAACACTCCTTAATTCTCCCTGTTTGATCAAAGTTTTGGTTTCCATCCTTTGTAGCTCGGTAACAGTCCTGTGGTATCATTGCTGAACTGTTAATGCAGAGACCCAGATAATATTCTGGATTCGAATCCCACCACGGCAGATGTGGAACTTGAATTTAATAATCATCTAGCAATATGAGTCTATTGATGAAATTATTCTCCATTGTCAGGAAAAACCCATCTGGGTCACTGATGTCCTTTAGGGAAGGAAACTGCCATCCTTACCTGGTCTGGCCTACATGTGACTCCTGACCCACAGCAATGTGGTTGGCCCTTACCTGCCCTCTGGGTAATAAATGTTGCCCACAGCCAGTGGCACCTACATCCCAGTGAATAAATTTTAAACAAAGATCTCATTCCTTGGATCATGTGAGAGAGAAGCAGAAGGAGACCATTCGGCCCCTCGAGCCCAACCATTCAATAAGGTCAGGCCTGATCTGTTAGTGATTTGTCTTCCATCTCCCCTCAACGTCCCTTCGCAAGAATCTATCAACTTGTGTCTTAAAAATACTCAGTGAGCCCACCTTCTGTGGCAGAGAGTTCCAAATTTGCACAGCCCTCTGATGGGAAACAAATATCATCATAGCTGTCCTGAAAGGGTGAACCCAATTTTAAAGCAGTTCCCTCTAGTTCAGGAATGACTCACAAGTGGAAACATCCTTTCCACATCCACCTTATCAAACCATTCAGGATGTTAGATACTTCAGTCATGTCACCCCTCACTCTTCCAAACTCTAACTGTAACAAACCTATCCTGTCCAACCGATCCACATTTTATTTCTGTCACGCCGGGTGTGAGTGGGGTTGAAATGTTGTGTTATGTTTATTATGCAGTGAATGTGTTGCTTCACTGTGTGGGGTCTAAGAGTCAACATGAGCCATACTAGCTTCCCTGTCTCACTGTATTACATATATCTTACATCACTGTCGTGTTTCCATCCCTCCCTACCTCATCTAACTAAAAAGAATGACAAAGATCGAGAAAAGTTGTCAGAAAATTTGTTGTTGCATAAAAGGTATTTGATCTGTTTGTAGAGATTGCATTGTAATTGTAGTAACCAGTTAATTAAAAGTTACTGACAAAATATTTTAAGAGGATCTACTGTTGGTGGTGGAAATGCTGCTGGTTCATATAAGAGAGGGCTGGGGTGAATACTGTACTTGGTTTTGATGAGAAAGTTGAGCAAGGTCAGATTCTTTTATCCTTTTCAATAAGGGGCAGAGATTGCAGCTAGGACAGCGTGGAGCTGGTTTGATCTTGTAGACATTTTAAAAATATTTATTTGATGTGATGTGGGTGTCACTGGCTGGGCCCAGCATTTATTGCCCATCCCTAGTTGCCCTTGAGAAATTGGTGGTGAGCTGTCTTCTTGAGCCGCTGCAGTCTACCTGCTGTGGGTATACAGCACAATACCTTTGGGGTGGGGATTTCCAGGATTTTGACCCAGCGACAGTGAAGGAACAGCTTTATATTTCCAATTCAGGGTGATTAGTACCTTATAGGGGAACTTGAAGATAGTTGTCTTTCCATCTAGCTGCTGCCCTTGTCCTTCTCGATGGAAGTGGTCATGGGTTTGAAAGATGCTGGTCAGTGAATTCCTGCAGTGCATCTTGTAGATAGTATACATGCTGCTACGGAGCATCAGTGGTGGTGGGTGGATACTTGTGGATGCTGTGCCAATCAAGCGGGCTGCTTTGTTCCGGATGGTATCAAGTTTCTTGAGTGTTGTTAGGGCAGCACTATCCAGGAAAGTGGGGAGTATTCCATCGCACTCCTGTCTTGTTTCTAGTAGCTGTTGGACAAGCTTTCAGTTAAATTACTCTTGTAGCCACTGTGTTTATGTGGTGAGACCAATACAGTTTCTAATCAATGATTATTCCCAGGATGTTGATAGTGGGTGTTCAGTCATGGCAACGCCATCAAATGTCAAGGGATGGTGGTTAGGTTATTTCTTATACGTGATGGTCATTGCCTGCATTTGTGTGGGATGTATGTTACTTGCTCCTTGTCAGCCCAAACCTGGATATTGTCCAGATCTTGTTGTACTTGAACTTGGACTGCTTCAGTACCTGCGGAGGTAATTAATTATTAACGTTCAATAACCATGAAATTATGCAAATTCCTTTTTCTATCACATGTCATGGACTGTATCTTGTGGTCACTCTGATATTCACTTTGCTTATCTCCTTACTTCCTTCCTGATTCAGACACAAATGTTGGATCATCGATCAGGATAAAATTACATCAATTTCTCCTTCTTCACGGTGCACTGATAGATTCTCAAAATCTAAGTGTTGCTAACATCTAATTATTGTTCAGTTCAGTCGGGGGTATATTTATGCTCAGTAAATGCAATAATGGCTCAGTACATGAAGTAATGTGAAGATGTGGCAGTGTACAAACTCACAATGATTGTGAATATCAATTTTTATTTTAACCATATAAACACAGTTGAATTGTTTTAATTATACTTGACTTCAATGCTCACATTCATTGTATTTCTGATCACAATAAGAGTGAACTATTTCTTGTGACAAAATTATTTAAAATTCATGTCACTTTTTTATGGACGCAAAATAGAATCAACACCCGTTTGTTCTCTCCTTTACCCTTCGCAGTCAAGTTTGAATTGTACTATGCTAGCTTGATACAGCACGGAAACAGGCCATTCAGGCAGCCCGGCCACGTTCCCTAAACTAAACCAACCCCATTTTCCTGTGTTTGTTCCATATCCTTCTGGACGTTTTCTATCCATGTAACTGTCCAAAAGTCTTTTAGATGTTATAATTGTACCAGCCACCGCATTTCCTCTCACAGCTCATTCCATGTGAGCCAAACACACTTTGTGAAAAAAGTTGCCCCTGTTAGGAAGCATTATTAAAGTTAGGTTGTGTTAAGAAACTTTATTGTTAGGTGGTGCTCACGTAAGGTAGTATTAGCAAGTCTGGAAATTGTTAGCTAAACTAGGCAGCAGTAGACCATTATGTTACACTAGGAGCAGACTGAAAAGCTGATGGCATAAAGAGGCCCCAGGGAGGGTGAAAAGATAACAGGACATTGGAACCGTGTTAGATTGCACGTAGCTCAAACTGGGGTAACAGAATGTTATCAGCTTGGGACCAATGCCATACGAGTATACCGTATCCTACCAAATAACGATGTAGCACTGGGATGCGAGGGGCTAAAAAGCTAGACAAAGAGAACAATAAACAGAAGGCGCTTTCTCCAGTGAGCTATAAACACCTCACTGTATTTTGTGTACGTCTCTCTCTCAGTAAACAGCTTATATTTTGAATCAGATCCAGTGTTTCTCTCCTTCAAACGAACACGGGGACGGTAGCCAGTCCTAACACCCCTCAGATCCCTTTTAAATCGTTTCCCCTTACCTTAAATGTAATTTACACTGTAGAATCTTTATGACTGCAAAGTTATTAAAAGTTGAGAGGTACTTAGAAGCAGCATAATAACATTCATAGTTTAGTCAGTGAACGGAAGCAAATAAATTCAAGATATTGTGAACATTACAATGAACAACGGATACAAGTTGAGAAAATGTTAGATTGAAAAATAATTCAGTAGACACTTAGATATTTTCTAATCAACTCTGATGTGCTTTGACACATCTCTGTTGAAGTTTAGAATTGAATCCATACCTCCTGGTCTTTCAGTACAGACATTACCAGAGCCCTACATAATGTTCCTATGCAAGAAGGGCAGGACTATAATCACATACTTACGGTGGTTACTCACAGGGAAAACTGCTCAAATATTTATTGTGATAATCAGACTGGGTTGTATTCGACAATTCCAGTGTGTAATGGACTGATAAAAGGAATTAGTAATTCATAAAAATGTTGGAACGAAGCGACAATGATCTTAAACAAATATAAATCTCATGATAATCAAGTAATTAAATATGTTTGAAGCAGTCATTTATGTACTCAAAATTAAACTGCTTTGTAATGCACATGACTTGGAAGTAAAGCATTAGTCATTCAATGTGACTATTAATCGAAAGATAATTTCCCTCATTTTCACAAAATTGTGATTTCTAAGAATTCAAGATTTATTGTAAAAGAATAGAGCAAACATTTGTTAATTCTGGTTTGTATACACAAGAAACACGTGAAATTAATACAATGTTTAACATGAAAAATACTTAGCTATTATTGTAATAATTAGAAATATAGAAATGTTAGCATTGAAATGAAATACAATTAATACAAGGACGCAAAAAACTGTGGATACTGGAAATCAGACACAAAAATAGCTGATAACAAATTTAAGAATGATGAGAAACCCTTACTGCAATGTAATTGTACAATAGGTTGGAAAGAACTGAAATATTGATGTGAAAACTAGTTAGTCATCTCTTAATTGATAAGACTGATCAATGATCATTTAATTAAAATGAGAATTCAAATGATAGAGAATGAGATAGTTACTATGAGTGTTGGGTGAGAAAACTTTGCTTGATTGCAGGTGTGTTGACCTGAAACGAGTGTAAATATTTCATCATGATACTGGCACTAAGAAATAATAGATTCAACTCTCATGATGGTGTGATAATTGAAATTACAATTAAAGAATAATTAATGTTGGAACTAAACACTTAAAACGATTCAATATTTTCACAGCAGTTTGTACTAGATATTCAATAAGATCAGTAAACTGAGAATTAAAATATTGGGTTAATTTCAAAACAAAAATCACACCTTCAGAGATTATTCATCAGAATAGTTTTGTCATTGAAAGAAACCTCATTTATTCAAGAATTCTGCATTTTCCTCATTTTCTGTCGTTTTCCCACAGGGATCTGCACTGGAACCCTTCTGTTTGCGGGACAAATATATATAAGTGACATGGATTAAAATCTAATTTGGTGAGTTAATAAGTTTGCAGACGATACAATGTTCAGTGCAGCTGTGGATAATGTAGAGGGTTGTCAAAGAATGCAGCAGGAAAAAGATAAATTGCAGATATGGGCAGAGAAATTAAAGGCAAAGTTTAATCCATACAACTCTGAGGTGTTTCACTTTGGGAGCTCAACTATTAAGGAAAAGTAGGTAAAGGCAGGACCCTGAACAGCTTTGTTGTTCAAAGGGATCTTGGCGTTCAAGACCATGGCTCCCTGAAAGTGACCATGCAAGTAGATAGGGTGGTCAGGAAGGCAAATGGCATGCTTGCCTTTATTGGTCAGGGAACTGGTTACAAGAGTCAGGATGGCATGTTGCAACTTTATAAGACTTTGGTTAAGGCATACTTAAAGTATTGTATTCACTCCTATTCGCCACATTATAGGACGGGTATGGTGGCTTTGGAGAGGGTACAGAGGGCATTTACCAGGATGCTGCCTGGATTTGGAGACGTGAGAAAAACTCAGGTTGCTTTTTTGTGGAGTAGCGGAGGATGGAGGAAGAATTGATGCAAGTCTATTCAATCAGGAGATACGTAAATAGGGTTGACAGTCAAAATGGTTTTCCCAGAGTTGAAACGTCAAAAGTATGTGACATTCGTTTAAGGTTAGGGGAGACAGTTCAAAGGGCATGTGAGGGGCAATTTGTTTTTTACAAAGGGAGTGGTAGGTGTCTGGAATGAACTTCCAGGGTTGGTGGTAGAGGCAGATACATTAGGGCTTTTTAAATGTTCATTTAGATAATTTGGAAGGATATGGACCAAGGGTAGACCGAAGGGGTGAGTTTATTTTGCATTATGTTCCGCACAACGTTATGGGCCAAAGGGCCCATTCCTGTGTTGCACAGATCTTTGAGAGAAAACTCATGTCTAACACATATGACATTTAATCTAATCAATATTTAGTCACTGGTGTCAAAAATAGGAATAAAATAAGTAGAGAATGAACTTGACTCTAATCTAAAGATATATTTTATCATTTGGTATTGCTTTGGTATTTTTTTCTGAATTATCAGCTTTGATGGAGATGTGTTGAAAATGTTTGCAGTTACTGATCTGCTGAACCAAAATGACCCCTTTTAAACTGATGATTGGACTAGAAACCTTTTAGAAAACTTGAAAATATTCGGTAAGGTGAGATGCACATCATAATTTAATCCTATATTTCTTATTGACAATACTCCAATAAAACTTTTTTTTACGTCTATACCAAAAAGATTGATTTTCCATCCCATGCTCATTGGAAATATCTGAATGCCACTCATTTCAACAATCAAAGTAACCATAGCCTCATCGATTCAGAGATATCTAATGACATTTCACCAATAATTACAGTTTATTTTAGAACATTGTCTGTTCAAACAGCAATGTGAGATTTCTCTTTAATATTCAGTTCACTGACAGCATATTAATAATTTAGTTATTGCTAATATCTAATAACTGATCAATCCAGTAAGGGATATAAAAGTGGAATTATGGCTCAGTACATCAACTGATGGAAAGATATTGCAGTGTTCACTCTCCCAATTACTGTGAATATTGATGTATATTTTGATTTGATTTGATTACATTTTTCTTCAACGTGAAGGCTTATTGTATTTCTGATCTCAGCAAGGGTTAAATATTTTAAAGCTAAAAATATTCACATTTGTGACTTTTTTTGTAAACACGAGAAAAAAACGTACATGTGTTTGTTCTTCCCTTTATCAATCAGAGTACATTTTGAATTGTTGGAAGTTGTACATTTGTGGAAGGAAGGGGAGCTGCCTGCAACTGAATAGTCAAAGTGAATAATTTTTGTTTTGGTGATTCCACCTGGTGCTAAGCATTCTAATTATCTTTTCATTATCAGAAAAATTGCTTTAAACATATTCAGCAGTTGTATTTTTCATGAATTTACAATAAGCGCATGATATATCTATTTATTTTTCCTTCAATTGTCACGATAGTAATTTTTACGTAAGAGCATATATACTTAGTACCATCATTATTGTGAATTACCATTTCATTCTCAGTCCATTGCATAGAAACAGTCAAATTAATTCCCAGCCCAATTATCAGAGTGAACACTGGTTAATTTTCATTTGAGTAATCACAATTAATTATAATCCCACCCTTCCTTGGTGGGAACATAATGAAAGGAACCTGTGGAGCTCCAGTAGAGTGTCTCCCACGAGACCAGGAAGTGTGCGTTGAGTTCCCATCTTCAACAGAGATGCACCAAGACAGCTTAGAATGGTGATTAGAAAATATCTAAGCAGAGTTTGAATTGCTTTTCAATCCAATTTTGGATTTGCTCTGTCTGTTGTTCATTCCAATAATCACAGAATCTGCAATTTATTATCTTCAGGTCATCAATAAATGTATGTATCACATTTCATTGCCTCTAAATTTTAGATTTGAGGACACTGTAGGGTTTTTCAAATTTAAAATATCACAATACTACTTCCACTTATCTCACTTTGTGTATGATGGCTTCAATGCATTTTGCTAAGCAATTCTACTAAACATAAAGATTTTGTTGACTTTAAATAGTATCTTTAGCACTCGCTTATCAATCTATTCCTAAATCAAAGAATCATAGAGTCATAGAATCCCTACAGTGTTGAAACAGGCTACTTGTCTCAACAAGTCCACACCGACCCTCCGAAGAGTAACCCACCCAGACACATTCCCTTGTTCTATTACTCAACATTTCCCCTGACTAATGCACCTAACCTACACATCCATAAACACTATTGGCCATTTAGCATGGCCAACTCACCTAACCTGTAGACTTGTATACTATGGCATTGTTATTGAAATCAATGCTCACACAAAACACTATTCATAAAGCCAGACAATGGTCTCATGATCATTTAATTACTGTTCAGTGGAATAATCTGAGTAACTGTCTTATTGTTCCTGAGATCAATCACCACAGTAAGCATCTGATTATCATTCCCTCCAGTAAATACAATGAGTGTCTTCTGAAATTTCTGTTCTGTAATTACCCAAGATACGTATTGCTCACAGCAGTGTTTATTCTTCATTACGAGTGGACAAGGATTCTAACAGCCATTGATCTTGATCTTATTGCTACAGAATGCAGTAACCACAGTAAACATTTCATTATAATTCTTGCCAATAAATACAAGAGCTATCCTCTTACTTTTCAGCCCAGCAATTACACATGATTGTCAATGCTACTATATTAATACATATTTGTTCAGGCCAATCCAAAGACAAAATGACCAATAATATCCCTTGCAAAATTCTTTGTAAATATCTGATTTTTGCTCAGGTGAAACATAACAATTATCTCAGCCTTTGAAATTCAGAGAGCTCCAATTATGTTTCCCTGCAATATTATTCTTCATTTCTATATATTACTCAGTCTAATATCAAGATGAGATATCTCATTATTCTTAAATTCACGAATATGATTTTTAAAATCCCTTTGTTGCTAATATATCTTATATATAATAATTGTGCAATCCAGTAAGGGGTATAAATGTGGAATTATGTTTCCGTACAATAAATACTGCAAGGACATTGCAATGTGCAATCTCTCAATCATTGTGAATATTGTATTTATTTTAAACTTGGAAACATTTTTGAATTGATTTGATTATAATGTACTTTGATGCTGACATTTACTGTATATCCAATCACAATATCAGTAGATTATAAGGAGGTATCATCGTTCATTCCAATAATCACAGTATCTGCTATATACTTTCTTCTGGTCACTAATAGCAAGATGTATCTAATTCCACTCAATCAATATTCCTCAGAAAATATTTGAGAATGTTGCAGTCATAAAGCTGAAATATACAAATCATGATACTCATTAATTTTCTCTTGTTCTGTCGATCTTAGTTAAAACAACACATAGAATTTTATGTTCCAGTGCTATAAATATGAGAAAAGATCAATTTATTCTTCAGTAAAATCAACAAATATCACATGATATTATTTATCATTTTTTTAAATTACTGGTCAATTTATGAATTGCGTGAGATTTGATTTTAGCTTTCCAGTCATTTATTTATATTAAATGTGACATTGAAATGGTGTGAAAATATCAGGTTGTGTTCATTTGAAAGTTGGATTTGCCAACTCTCACTTATCCCATTGATTGCATGATGGTTTCAGAACGATTCACTCAGCAATCATAGTAAATATAAAAAACTGTCAGATTTTAAATCAGATCATTCGCATCCAATTATCAATCTGTTCCTAATTCAAGTAAATGTATCAATTTTATTGAAACCAATGTCCACGCTAAACAGTACACATAGAGCTACACAAAGACGTCCATTACCATCTGATTAATGTTCAGTAGAATAACCTGAGTAAGTACCTTATTGCTCCTGAAACCAATGATAACAGTAAGCATTTATTTACTATTCCATGCAACAAGTGCAATTGATATCTTCTATTTCAGTTCAGGAGTTACAGATGATTTATGTTGCTTAAAACAATGCTTCTACTTTATCACGGATATTGACTGTAATATAATCATGCACACAACAAACGTTTTGTCATTCTAAAAATCTTTAAGTTTACTTATTTTATATTTGTGTGCAAGAGATATTTCAAATTACAACAATTTTTGTTGTATAATTCAGCAAACTTAAACTTTGAATTTGGCAAAGTCTCCATTTTTGCAAAATGGAATTCGTTTTCAGTTTATATAACACAGTAAATGACTTTTTTTTCCAAATCACGCGTTCTACAAAATGATTATTGATTTCAGTTAATTGTAAGAAAAGAACTGCTTTGAACACGTTGATTATTTTTGTCTTTTCTATTCCCACATTATTCATCACTGTACAATAATGACACAATTATTATAATTCCTTATTGTGCCAAATGTCTGCATCATTTGTTCACTTTCATGCTCACTTTCATTATCTATTAACTTTCTTCCAAATTTTGACACAAATGTCTGAAATCTGATCATAATATTAATTACCTGAATTAAAATAACATGTCTCGATGAGGAAACCATTTTAATAGAAATTCATATTTCTTGTGTTACCTGTATTTGGTAAAGAAAAAAAAAGTTCGATAATCACTGAATGGCCCATTTGTTCTTCAATTCATAAAGCTAGTTACTATATTGTATTCCACAATTTACCAATTTTAATAAATATTCAATCAACATAACAGCAAAGTGTTTTTGAAATATTGAATCATTTTAATTGCTCATATAACAACATTATCAAGTCATTGTCATGATAATAATTGTGCAATTATTTAAGAAAGTCTTGAACAAGTAAAGTGAGATTCACATTTTAATTTAACCAATTGTTTCTGAGTACCAACACTGCAATATGAAACTTTATTTTCAGGTCAAGTTTCCCATGATGGATCCAAGGACTTCCCATCCAACATTAATTATGAATGTCTGATGTTTGCTTATTTGAATGATCTCCATAATCACAGACTTTAAATTCACAGACCTGCAATTACTTTTCACTGCTATAATTCCTGTTTGTTTGCACATATTCCTCAGTCACATAGCAAAACGAGATTTCTCACTATTTCTAAATTCATTGATCGAATTTTATAATTCAGTTGTTGCTCATACCTAATAATCATTCAATCCAGTGTTTGCTGTAAATGTGGAATTACAGCTCTTTACATAAATAACTGAATATATTGCAGTGTACAATCTCTCAATCATTGTTAAATATTAATTCTTATTTTACCCACAGAAACATAGTTGAATTCATTTAAAGATATTTCACTTCAATGCAAACATTTATTGTACTTCTAATCACAATAAGATTTAAGTATTTTTCATGCAACAAAATCATTTAAAATGTTTGCGTTTTGTTAAGTCAAATGAAAAAGAATTAACATCTCTGTATTGTTTCATTAAACAATGACAATGCATTTTGAATTTTTCGAAGTTGAGCATTTTTGCAAAGAAGGGATGTTGTCTTCAGCTGAATAATCGCATTGAATAACTAATTCACAGAATCTGCTGTTTATTTTCTTCGAGGTCCCAAGCAGCCAAATTAACTAATTTTGCTGGTTCAAAATTCCTGGAAAGTATTTGATATTGTTGCAGTCTTAAAGATGAAGAAGTCATTCTGATTTCACTGATTTATTTTATTAGAAAGAGCTTAATTCAAACATTTCAGGCACATAAATTGCTATTCTGCAGTGTTAAAAAGATGAAAAGAAAATTAATTTCTTCATCAGTGAAATAAACAAATGTCACTTCCCATTATTCGTTAGTTATCTCATTCCCAAATTTGTAATTAAACAATGCAATTCACCTGAATATTGTTGTGCGCTTTGATCATATTAATTTTCTAATTATTGTTCATTCATGATTTGTTAGAGATTTTTGTTTTTTTGTTTTGCATGTCTCTTACTTATTTCACTTCTTGCATGGGGGCTAGGCATTGAGAACAGAGGATTAGTAGTTAGCACTTGCGTCTTACAGTGTTATGCACTTGGGTTTGATTCCATCCTCGGCCACATGTTTGTGTGGAGTTTGCATGTTCTGGTTTTCTCCCACAATCCAAAGATGCGCAGATTAGGTAAATTGGCCATGCTAAGCTGCACGTTCTGTTCAGGGATGTGTAGATTAGGTGCATTAGTCAGGGGTAAATGTCCAGAAATTTGACTGCAGAATGGTGCTGAGTGGATTATTCTTTGGAACGTCAGTGTAGACCTGTTTCTACACAGTAGGGATTCCGTATAATTAGAATTGTGTTTCGCTAAACAAAACTGACATTTTTTAAAAAAATGTTGCCTTTAAAACTTATCTTTAACAGTCAATTGTCAATCTTGTAAAATATCTCAATGTTACTGAAATCAATGTTCAAACAAAACACTGCACATGAAGCCACACAAAGATCTTCATGACCATCTAATTACTGTTCAGTGGAATAATCACAGTAAATATCTTATTGTTTCTGAGATTAATCACCACTATCACAGTAAGGATCTGGTTATCATTCCCTCCAATAAATGCAATCATTGTCCCTCTGGTATTTCAGTTCAGTCGTTATACACCACACTGGTTGTTCACCGCATGGTTATTCTTTATTATGAATGGCCAAGGGTTCTAGCGGCAAGAGATGTTTTTCGATCTGATTTGTTGCATGTTCGCAAACAGGTTTTCTCTATAAATATTGCAAAAAAAGTGTTAACTTGGTCTTGTTCAAGTGCTGATGCTAACCTTTTCAGTTCATATTCATTAAACTTATTTGGAGAAAGTGGGGAAAGCTGAAGCTGAAGATCAGAGCCAAGAGTGTGGCATTGGAAAAGGGCAGGCACATCCAAAGAGCAGGAGGATCGACCTTTCGGGCATTAGACCGTCATCAGAAAAGATGCCTGATGAAGGGCTTATGCCCAAAACGTCGATTCTGCTTCTCCTCGAATGCTGCCTGACCTGCTGCACTTTTCCGGCACCACGCTCTTGACATTAGAAAAATTTGACTGAATATTCAGAGATTATACTAAAAGTTGCCTCTGTCAATTTAATTTACTTTGCTTTCTATTCACTAAAGTTTTCATGTTAATTGTTTCTCCTTTTCTTCTTAAATCGGATACAAATCTCAAAATACAGAACGCATTAAAATTCACATGAACTATAAATCTGCATTCTCGACAAGAAAACCAATGGAAGGCGAGATAGAATTCTTGAACAGCCGACACATTTAAATGAAAAAGTAATGCCTTCCAAAAATGTTTGCCCATCTGTATCTCTCCTTCAATTCAATAATCATGCAAATAGTTTATAATTGTTAATTGATCTCTCTGAATGAGTACCTAATTAATGTCAATGTAACCAGTTGAAACATTAACAACAGATTGATAACTGGGTGCTATAGATCTTATTTGAAGTCAACAAATGTTTGGAATTTACTCGAATTCCACCAGGAAACATTCTTGAATCACAATACAAGAAATGAGATATGTGAGAGATGTGCAAACCTTATTTTTAAATGAACAAACTCCAATATTTTCAAAACATTTCAATCTATCGGTCAAAATGAACAGGTGAATGGAAAAGTAAAAACAAGTTTCTGACAATTCATAAACCGAACAATTACAAATTCACTTTGATAAAAGGACAGAGTAATATTTAGATTAATCACAATATTTAGTTACAAAGTAGGTAACCAGCTGACTGACATGTAATTGGTGGCAGCACTTGTTAGTTTCCTGAAGAAGATATCAACTTTATTTCAAATTTATAGCACAAGAGAATAATGTTTAATGTGTTTCAATTGTTTGGACTTGCCCCTTCATAACAAAAAAAGATCAATCTCATTACTTAGCCATCGTAATCTTTAATTCTGCAACAATTTCAAATATTCTCCAGGAACTTATAAGCAACAGAATTAGATACAGGTATCCCCACTATCCGAAAGTAGAGCGTTATTATGAAACCTCACATAAACTGAAAAGGGGCAAATCAAAGACGCATTAATTTAAATGCGAAACATCTCCCCTTTTTTCGTAAAAGTGAAAATCCTCTTCAGATTTCTTTCAGTTAGAGAAAACAGGGACAGATGTAAGTCTTTTGTAAAAGCAATGTGGCTAAAGTGAAGTTTCCAACAATATTTCTTGGTAACCTGACAGAAATAAGTATCAGATTTTGTGATTATTGATATAATAGATAAAAGCAGATCTAATGTTGGATTGAAAAGCAGTTCAGTCTGTGCTTAGGTACTCTCTAATCACCATTCAGAGCAGCTCTTGATATATTTCTGGTGAAGGTGTGATTTGAAACCTTCCCTCGGGTCTAATAATAGAGACACTGCCACAGCTCCACAAGCTCCTTTCATAATGTTCCCATTCAGGACGGGCAGGACTGCAATATTATGTTTAATGTGGTTACACAAATGAAAACTAATCAGCTGTTTATTGTAATAATTCGAATGGGAATTAATTAGGTAGTTTCTGTCTGTAATGGACTGGAAATTAAACAATATTTAACAATAACAATACAATGGTGGTCTTAAATAAAGAGGAATCTCATGACAATTCTTTGAAAGACAAATTGATAAAACTGCATGATCATTGTACTTTGATTTAAAAATGCAATTTCCCTTCCTTTCAACAATGTACAACTTCCACAAATTCAAAATGAACACTCATCGATAAAGAAAGGAACAAGCAGATGTTAATTCTATTATCTGTACATAACCGTGCGATGAATTTTAAGTAAGATATATATGTAAAAATGAAACTGTTGTTGTGCTTGGAAACACAATAAATGTTAGCATGAAGTGAAATATAATCAAATCAATTCAACTGTGTTTTCTCAGTTAAAATACAGTTCAATATTCAAAGTAATCGAGTGATTGTACACTGCAATATCTTTACATTAATTCAGTGCTGAGATATAATTCCACATTAATACCCCTTATAGTGAAGCAAACTTGTGCCAGGAGTCAGAGGGGATGGGGAGGTCCTTAATGAGTACTTTGCTTCAGTATTCATGAGTGAGTGGGACCTTGTTCCTGTGAGGACAGCGTGAAACAGGCTGATATGGTCGAACAGTTTGATGTTAAGGCAGAGAATGTGCTGAAAACATTGAAACATCACAGGGATAGATGTCCGCTGGGCCAGGAAGGATATAACTTAGGTTGTTATGGGAAGGGAGGCAAGTGATTACTGTGTTTTGGCAATGATCTTTGCATCCTCACTGTCCACTGGAGTCATATCAGATGATTGGAGGGTGGCAAACATTATTCCCTTATTCAAGATAGGCAATTGAGATAATCCTGATAATCATCGATGAGTCAGTCTTACATCGGTTGTGGACAAATTATTGGAGAGGAGTCTGAAAGACAGAATTTATGATTATTTGGAAAAGTATTGATTGATTAGAGATGGTCAGCATGGCTTTGTGAGCCGCAGGTTATGCCTCACAAACCTTACTGAATTATTTTGAGGATGTGACAAACACATTGGTGAGCACAGAGCAGTGGATGTGGAGTATATGGATTTTAGCAAGGTGTTTGATTAGGTTCCTCATGGTAGGCTCATTTAGAAAGTAATGAAGCATGGGATACAGGGAAACCTGCCTGATTAGAGAATAAATTAGATGGCCCAAAGAAGACAGGGTGAGATTACATGGATAGTTTTCAGCTTGGAGCACGGTTACCAGTAGTATTCTGAAGGGATTAGTTCTGGGACCTCTGCTTCTTGTGATTTTTATAAATGACTTTGATGAGGAAGTAGAAGGGTGGGTTAGGAAGTTTGACAATGACACGAGGGTTGGTGGAGTTGTCGATAGTGTGGAGGGCTTTTGTAGTTGCTAGAGGACATTGGCAGAGCTGGGCTGAGAAGTGGCAGATGGAGTACAACCTGGGAAAGTGTGAAGTTATTCATTTTGCAATTTCAAATTTGAGTGCATATTTTCGGATTAAATGCAGGATTCGTGACAATGTGGAGGAACAGAGGGATCGTGGGGTGCACGTCCATACATCCCTCATGGCTGACATCCAAGGTAATAGGTTTATTGAGACGGTGTATGCTGTGTTGGCTTTCATTCGCAGGAAAATTGAGTTTAAGAGCCATGAGGTTATGCTGCAGCTCTATGGATCCCTGGTGAGAATACACTTGGAATATTGTGTTCGGTTCTGATTACCTCATTATAGATAGGATGAGGAAGCTTTAGAAAAGGTGCAGATGAGATTTACCAAGATGCTGCCTGGACTAGAAGGCATGTCTTATGAAAAAAACGTTGAGGGAGCTGGGGCTTTGGTCATTGAGGTGAAAGAAGGTGAGCGTTTACTTGATAGATTTTTATAAAATGATGAGAGACATAGATAGAATGGGAAATGAAAGAGTTTTCCCCACAAAGTGGCATAATTTTAAGGTGAATGGGGGAAGTTGTGGGGAGATGTCAGAGATAGATTCTTCATAGATAGTGGTGGGTGAGTGGAATGCACTGCCAGTGGTGGTAGTAGATTCAGATCCATCAGGGACTCTTGGATAGGCACATGGATGATGGTAAGTGAAGGTCATGTTGGTTAGTTTGATCTTAGAGTAGGAGAAAAGGTTGGAACAACATCGTGGCCAAAGGGACTGTACTGTTCTGTCCTGTTCTATATTCTATGGAATGAAATTAATAATTATTATATATTAGCAACATATAGATTTTCAAAATTCTATTAGCATACTTAAGAATAATGATAAATTTCATCTTGGTATTTTACTGTGCTATCTGCAAAAATGAACTGGAATTGTTGCAGGGAGAAGTAATTAGGTTTTTCTAAATTTATAAGGCTGTGATTACACAGATCATTCAAATGAGCAAAAGTCATATTTTTAACAGTGATGTCAGAGATAGTTTCTTTATAGATAGTGGTGGGTGCATGGAATGCACTGCCAGTGGTGGTAGTAGATTCAGATCCATCAACGACTCGAAGCGACTCTTGGATAGGCACATGGATGATAGTAAATGAAGGGCATGTTTGTTAGTTTGATCTTAGAGTAGGTTCATTCAACTCAGATACATATGCTTCCTCTATGGTTCTGTGGGTGCTCACTCACTCCTTCCCTTCAGTTTTACATCAATTTCACACTGAATGTGAGTGTGGGAATGAATTTGCAAATATATATACTCCAACCGAAACCCCTCACAGGTCAGGAACTGTTTTTGCTACTTTCATCACTCACAAGGAAGAGGAAAATAAAATGTTCAGTCACAAATCTTACAGGAACATAGTGGCTATTATCACCAGGAAAGGCTGAACAGCTCAAAACGCTTTTCTCAAGGAAAGAGGAGGCTCAAAGACAGCCTGATACAAGTAGGAAGCTTTGTGTCTGTGTTTTCAGAGATTTGAGATTGAAATCATTGGGTTGGAAGCATGTTTCATTGCCCCAGATCATCAAAGGTGCTATCTAAATGTGCATCTTGCTTACTATCTGTCTGAGTTAACAATGAGATGGACAGGTCAATGTCTGAGTGTCTTACCAAATCCTTGATTGAATTTGTCTCCCCTCCACAAACTCAGATGCCTCACCACTCACTGGGTCAGGGAGAAACTCTGCCCTTACAATGAGAACTGTCTTTGTTATCACCGCTCTTCATGCTTCCGCCTAATCCCCACTTCCCTTCATTAAATCCCAGCTGCCTCTAGTCCACCCACATGGACATGTTGAAGAGCTTGACCGGAGATTGGATTGAAACCGAGAGTTCATTCGACAGAATGAAAGAGGAAGAAGGAAATAAACGGTGATGGTGGATCCCAGCGGATACAGCCACTGAACATGAGCAGGTTTAGTTCAAACACAGGAGGTTTGTTCAGTCAGTAACCGTGTGTTCGAGATGGAGGTGAAGTGAGCAGTGAGGGGAAATGTTACCACAAGCTGCCGGTGGACAACTTTCATTGGAACAGGAGGAGGCCATTCAGCCCCTCGACTTTGCTGTGCCACTCATGATGATAATAGCTGATATGTGCCCTAACGTACAATTTTTGAAACCCTTTAATTTCATCAATAAACTCCTCTGCAACAGACAAGATGAGCATTGGAAAACTAAACATCTGCAAATGCTGGGAAATCAGAAATAAAACAGAAATTGCTGGAAACATTCAGGAGGTCTGGCAGCATCTGTGGAGAGTGAACCTTTCAGGACCAGTGACCGGTCAGGTGACCAGCTGCAGCTGACCATTCTGCCGGATCTGGAACCCTCTCTGGAACAGGTTCTGGTGCGAGGGGGATGAGATTGTCAATAATAACTGAGAGAAACAGGAGGACGGGCTCAATCAGAATAAGGAATTCACTTACCCCTCCCAGTGGGACACTCACCGACACAGTCACACTGCGGAGAGGCCGCTCACCTGACCCACGTATGGGAAGGGATTTACTCGATCTTACAATCTGCTGAGGCACCAGAGATGGCACAGTGGGTTTAGACCCTTCACCTGCTCCATGTGTGAGAAAGGATTCATTCAAATCTCTCACCAGCGGAGACATCAGTGCATTCCCCCCATGGAGAGGCCATTCACCTGCTCAATCAGAGGATTCACTCAGTCCTCTGACCTGCTTAAACACCAGCGAGCTCACTCTGGGGAAAGGTCATTCACTTGTTCCCAGTGTGGGGGGAGATTCACTCAAATGCAGCACCTGCGGAGTCCCCAGTGAGCCCACACAGGGGAGAGGCCATTCAGATGCTGTGTGAGAGAAATGATTCAGTGATCCATCCTGCCCCCGAGACCCCAGCGGGTTCACACTGGGTAGGAGCTGTTCACCTCTCTCTGTGACAAGGGATTTGCTGCGTCTTCAACACGATTGAGAGACCGGTGAGTGCTCACAGGGAAGTGGTCATCCACCTGCTCCGTGTGGACTGCAGGACTCTGACTTTGATGTTACTGTCCATCAGAGTCAGGAGTGGACCCTGTACATGATGACACTGTTGGAGTATTGATGTTGTTGTTGTTAACCACATTAACTGGGCTGGAGTTGACTGAACTTACATTGCCACTTTCTAAACCTCAGGATGTCTCTCTGGGCAGGATGTCTCTACAAACAGCAATGGGACAATGAGCAGGGATCATCTGTTTTGATTTAAATTGTGATAATAGCACTCCTGATTCACAGCACTAGGTACAAGGTTGGAGTCCAGCCTTGGTCAATGTGGATTTCCCACATTCTCCCCATGATAGTGTGGGTCCCCTCCAGGTGCTCTGGTTTCCTCCCACAGCCCAAAGATGTGCAGGTTAGGTGGATCAGTCGTGCTACCTTGTCCACAGTATCCAGGATTGCGCAGACTAGGTGGACCAGCCATGGGAAATGCTGTGTTACAGTGATAGAGTGCTCTGGGCGTGATGTTCTTCGGATGGTCGGTGGGGTTTGATGGGCCAATGCTCTCCTTCCACACTGTCGGGATTCTATTCTATGATTGAGGATAAAGGCTACACAGCCGGGTGTCCTTGGAGAAGGAGCATGTGGTGTGTATCAATGCTCTTGATGCCTTTAGATAGAGGTGGGTATCACAGGGGATACAGTGCTTTATCTCCACCGCTGCCCCCACCCCCCAACTCTACTTTGATTTAGTCCCTTCTCACTCTGTCACTTGTAATGGTTTGCTTGGCCCGTAATGGGCTTTGTTTGGAAATATTCAATTGGTTACACAAATGGGTTACTGCGGGTGATTATATGTCTAGATTAGAGAGGTGCTGGAAAGTCACAGCAGGTCAGAAGGAAAATCAACATTGTGGCAAAAGCCCTTTTCCAGCACCACTCTAATCTAGGCTCTGGTTTCCAGCATCTGCAGTCCTCACTATTGCACTGCTGGTTATTATATGTTAACCAAAAGCAAAATGGCGTAATGATGATTTTGATGGTGGGAAGGTTGCTGTGATCACATTTCTGGGTCGGAGAAATGGGGAAAAAGAACGCTTCACAGCTCACAGAACGAGAACTGAAAAGCAGTTAAATCAAACCAAAGGTTCAGATAGGGAGGGAATATTTCCCTGGAGTTTGAGTAGATGGAAAGTTATGGTGTCCGGGAATAGACAGAATTTTCTATTACAGAGGTTGAAAGTTTTAAAACTGTTATATTCAGACAGTTTAATTTATTTTCTTTAATTTTATTTGCTGTGCAAGAAACTTTTACAATATTTTAAAACAAAAATTTACAAACCTTGTGTTACAGATAAATGTTAAATAAAATCCATCAAACCATCCCTCACTGAAACCTGATGTGGAAGTGCAATCTCCTGGAGAATCCCTGCCCACTCCTTCCTACCCGGGCTCCATGACTATATACATACCTGGGAGATAGCAGCAGGAGGAGACCATTCAGCCTTTCAATCCTGCTCCACCATTCAATGGGAAACAGCTGACCATCCAGCTCAGTCTCCTGTTCCTGCTGTGTTCCAATCCCCTTTCATGACTCTACCTCGAAGAACTATATCTCAGTCCTCCTTTGGTTTCACTGCCTTTTGTTCCGGTGACGTTGCTGTGTTACTGTGTGGGTGTAGGCAGGGGTAATGTGATGGTGCTGCCTCCTGGAGGATGTACTCAGCATCCCTCATCATCCTGCAGTAACATCAACTGGGTTTCAGCAACTAGAGATAGAAACCATTTCCAGGATATGGGCATCACTGGCTCAGCCAGCATTTATTCCCCATCTCTAGTTACCCTCGAGAAGATGGTAGTGAGCTGCTGTCTTGGACCATTCACAGTCCATTTGGCGCAGATAGACCAAAAATGCTGTGTGGGAGAGTGTTGCAGGATTTTGACCGAGTGATTCTCTATCTTTGGTTCTTCAAATGCTAGTTAACTTAATCACAATCTGCACGAGTTTGAGATTTCAGGCTGCAAACCTTCACCATCTAGCACCCTGTATAAAGGAATATGTGCAGGTTAAAAATTCAGAACAGACAATTCTAGTTTCTCTGGAATATCTTTTTCCAATTTCTTCCCCCAAAGCTGTAACCCTCCAGCCCACTTACTCTCTCCCCCCATTCTGACTCTGCTACCCCCTAATGTACACACCCCCCATTCTCATGGAGTTACTGATAAACAGATCCATGCCACCACTTCCCGTCCCTGGTTAGACTCTGCGCCCTTTCTGGGTTCACTTCCTTTCCCTTCAGTTGCCGCAAGTCAATAATGTAACAGCAGAATGAAACAAAAGGAAACAGAAAGGGAGGTAGCAGATCCTGGACAGAAGGGGAACATTCAGTCTGGGAGAATGGGTCAGATCCTTCTTTGTTTCCCATTGGTCGATGCCCAGTGTTATGACGAGTTGGGGATGGCCTTTGGCCCCACATGGGTGTAGTGACACTTTGACCTCCCGCCCCCCCAACCGATATGTTCGTCCTCCAGCCAATCACAGTGTGAAGTACTTTCCGCTAGTTACCCCAAAGCACATGCTCCAAAATCGGCCCACATTCTGTAAATTTACAGTGCCAGGTTTCCCACACACGTGTGGTCCCTGCCTCAGGGATTGTGGTAGTTGTAGTCCCCATGAAGCTACTGGAGCCCTGTCTCTGGAAAGTGAATGAAAAGTGTGGGGTGGAAGGTGTTGTGTATAGGATCCCCATTCAGACACACAGAACATATGGGCTGTCACTGGGTTTTACTGAGACACCTGCTTCCACAACCTGATTTCTGATGTAAAGAACACAGATTCAGCCAATTGCGGGGTGGGGAGGTTAATAAAGGGGAGCAGATTTTAAGCAGAGCTGGCTCAGTGGCGAGCACCACTGCCTCACAGCGTCAGGGACCCGGATTTGATTCCAGCCTTAGGTGACTGTGTGGAGTTTACAAGTTCTCCCCATGTCTGCGTGGGTTTCCTCTGGGTGCTCCAGTTTCCTCCAACAGTCCAAATATGTGCCGGTTAGGTGAATTGGCCAAACTAACTCAATCATCATCGAAAGGCTACACTGCCTCTCCTGTGCCCAGTGCTCATCTTACGTTAATAACTGGAAAACTGAATCCAAAAATCACCACATTCACCCAAGGAGATTTTTGGAAAATGCAGGATAATCAGGTGGATTAGTGTTCCAAACTTAGATAGTGAGGAAGCATTTAGGAGATAATGATTTTACAATTTTAAACTCAGGGGAGACAGTGATTTATGGTTTTAGATTGTGTAGTACATTCACACCGTCCAGAATACTCTGTTGTGAATATCCATCCTGTACTTTATTACAAAGTTAAGATCTCTGACAATGAAAACCAAAACACCCAGGAAACGTCCCCTCACCTTGTAATCTGATAAAGGACTAGTGATAAGTCTGGATGAGTTTAGAATACAGATGGAAAGCGGGAAGATTAAATCCAGTCCCAAGATCCTGTGCTTAAACAAAGGAGACTACAATAGGATGAGACAGGAGTTGGCTAATGTAAACTGGAAGCAAAGAGTTTACGATGGGGTAGCTGATGGCCAGTGGAGAAATATCAAAGCAATTTTTCAAAGTGCTGAGCAAAAGTATATATCAGTGAAAAAGAAGGACTGTAGATAAAGGAGTAATCTGCCATGAGTGGCTCAGGAAATAAGGGAGTCTATCAAATTGTAATAGAAGGCACACAAATTGGCAATGATCAGCGAGAAACTAGGAGATTAGAAAAACTTTAAAGATCAACAGAAAGCTGGATGGGATTGGGGATAAAAAGTGACGAGTAGCTAACCCGAGGGCCAGAATAGCAGTTGATACTGCTAGAGGGGAATATGTGGCCTCAGTATTTATTGAAGTACTTAACTGAAGAAGTCTCTCATCATAGAGATAGACCTGATAAAGTTAAAAATTACGTCGTGCTCGGAAAGCTAGTGCTTCCAAATAAAACCTGTTGGACTATAATCTGGTGTTGTGAGATTTATAACTTTGTCCACCCCACTCCAACATCGTCTCCTCCACATCAGAATCCTGACAGACAATCCCACTGAAAATGAAGCGCCTGTCAGGTACTGAAGTGAGCCACGGGGGGAAGGGGGGCGGTTGTGGGGGAGGGGTGCGATGTGAAAACAATGTGCTGAATTGAACTAGACTTTTTAAACTGCCGTTGCCATGGAGATAATCCTGATAAACAGCCTCCATTCAAAGCTACAAACTTTGCTAACATGGACTTGACTGTGTCGCAGTAATTTTTCCAGACGCACTGAGATTTGAAATATTGTCCACGGACAGAATACACACCTTTCCTTCCAGATGAAAAGACCAATGATATTCGATTCAGTAACCATCAGGTCTGAACATGAAGCTCAATTTGAATTTTTCATCCACAAATCCACCCTTTCAGTGCCCTACAACAGAGAAAACAACTCATCACTGTTACTACAGGACCGAACTTTATAAGATAATGAGAGTATTAAATTGTAGTTTCCTTGTTCCTCCCAAAGCTTTAAATCTCAGTCTCTCAATTTCTCTCTCTTGTTAACTGAAGACCAAACCAATCTCCTCACTCCTTCCCTCCACACCCAGTTTTCACAATCTCTCTCCTCTCCTTGAATTCAGTTACCTAGCTCTTGTCTGCAGACTAAGAACCAAATCAATGATTCTGACTCAGAGCCTCCCGGGTGTTGGTGAATCCTCCCGCCAGGTCCCCGGGTTTCCTTCCTGGTCGGAATCACATTGGGGAAAAATCAATCTAGAACCTCCCATTTATATTCCCCACCTCCACCCTCTGATGAGAAACATCCTGCACACACTGCATCCTGCACACTGGCAAAATCACATCCGCGTGAACTGAAATGAACCAAATTAGAACTCTAATTGCAGGCCCATCCTTGTCCCTTTCCAAAACAATTCTGAATTTTCACAAAATGTGTTCTGATAACTTTCTGCAAAATCCTCCCCCATTCATACTTTGACCACTCGTCAGGATACCAGGAGAGGGGCTACTCTCGGGTCCTGTTCCCAGAGGAGGAAGATAAGGAGCTGCCAATGATAGATTAATCCCACACACCCACAGCCTCCCTCCCTGGCACTGAACCGCCCTGTGGCCAATTGGCCAGCACCGCGCCTGTGCACTGGTCTCCCCTCGTACTGCACATGCTCCAGATCACACAGGAGCCTGGGTGATTGACAGCAGCTGCTGCCCAATAGAGTGGAGGAGGCGGGGCTGGAGGACTGGGACAATGCGATTGTAAACAATGAATGAACGAGGAGGGACACTGCGGGATGGATAGGTCAGTGAGGGACAGGAGCAGTGCATCAGCAGGAAGGGATCCTGGACAAACTGAGCAATGGGAGAGTCTGACAGGAGAGAAACTACAGGAAGGTTCTGTTGAGGCTCAGGCAGGGACAGCTGGGAGACAGTATGGCCTGGTGGCTTGGGCACGTTTTCTAATCATCCTCTTCAAAGATGGTGTTACTCAACTCTGAACCCGATCCTCCTGGTCCAGAGGCAAGGACACTACCACCATTTTTTGGTGGGCTAGTGGAAAGAAGGGAAGATGTTCTCAATCTCACTCACATGGAAACTCCATGAGCTCCTCCCATTTACTGTCTATGGTGGGGATGGAGGAGACAGAGCAGATGGGAGTGGGTTAGGGATATAGGGACTGCCTTTCCAAAGGTGTTGGTGATATTAACAAGACTCAACACAGTCACTAACACAAAGCTGGTGTATGTGAACTTTATCCAGAATATGAACACCCATAACTTGGTGACGCAGACCCCAGTGTACAGAGTTAAGTCCTGTATATTATTAACAGCTTTGTTTGTGAGACATCACATCTCATGAACTTGAGTCAGTTTTTGAAGAAGTAACAAAAATGATTGATGAGGGCAGAGAAGTGGTCATGATCTACATGGCCTTCAGTCAGGCGTTTGACAAGGTTCCCGATGGGAGACTGGTTAGCAAGGTTAGATTTCATGGAATACAGGGAGAACTAGCCATTTGGATACAGATCTGGCTCAAAGGTCGAAGGAGGAGGACGGTGGTTGAGGGGTGCTTTTCAGGCTGGACGCCTGTGACCAGTGGAGTGTCACAAGGATCGGTGCTGAATCCACTACTTTTCGTCATTTATATCATTGACTTGGATGTGAACATAAGAGGTATTGTTAGGAAGTTTGCAGATGACACCAAAATTGGAGTTGGAGTGGACAGTGAAAAAGATTACCTCAGAGTACAAGGCACGTGGATCACATGGGCAAATGGGCTGAGGAGTTCAGTTTAGAAAAAAATGTGAGGTGCTGCATTTTGGAAAAGCAAACCTTAGCAGGACGTATACAGTTAATAGTAAGTTCCTGAGGAGTGCTGCTAAACATGAGACCTTGTTCTGCAGCTTCATAGTTCCTTGAAAGTAAAGTCACACGTAGATAAGATAGTGAAGGCGGCAGTTGGTCTGCTTGACTTTATTGGTCAGAGTGTTTAGTATAGGGGTTGGGAGGTCATATTGTGGCTGTACAGGACATTGATTAGGCAACTTTTGGAATATTCCATGCAATTCTGGTCTTCCGATCAGAAGAATGTTCTCAAACTTGAAATGGTCAGAAAAGAATTACAAGGATGTTGCCAGGAGTTTTACCTGGCGTGTCGGAGGCTGAGGGGTGACCTTCTAGAGATTTATAAAATCACGCCGGACATGGGTAGGTTAAATAGACAACGTCTTTTCCCTGTGGTGGGGGAGTACAGACCTAGGGAATAGGGAGATGAGGGAAGGCAGGGATGGGGTGGCAGAGGGTGGGGAGACAGAGAGGCTGGTGGGATAGAGAGGGGTGGCACAGAGAAGGGGGAAGAGAGAGATGGGGAACAGACAGAGGGGACAGAGGAAGCAACGGGGACAGGCGCGGGGAGGGGGCAGACAGACAGATGGGGGACAGACAGAGAGGGGGAGATGGGGGAACAAACAGACAGGGGAGACAGGCAGAGAGGTGGAAGATGGAGAGAATTTTTACAGATCAAAATTCAACCCTGTTGCTGTTTTCTCTCCATCCCCTTCAATCCCTCTGAAGGGCTCAGAACAACTGCATAGTTCCTGCAAAGTAGCGTTTCAGGGAGATCATTTGTTGACATTTGGGATGGTGACCATTATTGGTCAGAGCACTGATTAATAAATGGACCGGGTTCAATTCCACTGTCTGTGTGGTGTTCGCATATTCTCCCAGTGTGTGCCTGCGTGGCCTTCCTCTGGGTGCTCTGGTTTCCTCTCTCAATCCAAACTCTTGCAGATAAGGTGGATTCGCTGTGGGAAATGAGAGGTTACATGGTTAGGGTGGGATGCTGTTCCGTTGATTGGTATGGTCTCATGGGCCGAATGGCCTGTTTTCACACTGTAGGGATTCTGTCACTGAGTATAGAAGTTAGGAGGTCATGTTGCGGCTGTATAGGGCATTGGTGTGGACAATTTTAGAATACTACATTCAATTCTAGTCTCCCTGATTTCAGAAAGATGTTACCACAATAAACTCAACCTCAATGACAAGTTCCTGGGAAATGTTGACGAATAAACAGACCGTGCAGTGTGAGTTGATAGTTCCTTGAAAGTGGGGTTGAAGGTAGACAGGTCGGTGAAGGTGGTGTGCCGTATGCTAGCTGTTATTGGGCAGAGCACTGAGGATAGGAGTTGGGAGATCATGTTTCGGTTGCACAGTTTATTGGCTCGGTCACTTTTGGATTTTCCTTAGTGCTTTCAATTCCAGTCTCCCTGCTATAGGATGGATGTTGGGAAACTTGAAAGAATTCGGAAAAGTTTTACAAGGGTGTTGCGAGTATTGGAACATTAGGACCATCGGGAGAGGCTGAATAGGCTGAGGCTATTTTCCCTGGATCACTGGACGCTTGAGGTGGCATTGTAGAACTTTACAAAATTATGAGGAGCAACGATAGGGTGACTAGTAATGGTTTCTTTTTTACCCCAGGGTATGGGAACCTAAGAGTAGAGAGCATAGGTTTAACATGAGAGGGGAAAGACTTCAAGGGGATTTGGAGGCTTTGGGTAGGGTGAAAACAGGTTTACCAGAATGTTGTCTGGATTGGGAGAGGTTGGAAAAACTTGGATTTTTATCTTTGGCAAGTCAGTAGCTGCGGGGTAACCGAGAGGCACAGAGTGAATAATGTGTATCTTTTCTCCAAGGTGGAAGTGACAAATTCTAGAGCCACACATTTAAGAGGAAAGGAGGTAGTTTAAAGGAATGAAAACCAAAACAACTTCAGATGCTGTAAACCAGGAAGAGAAACAGAAGTTTCTGAAACAGCTCGGCAGGTCCAGCAGCATCTGTGAAGAGAAATTAGAGTTAACGTTTCTGAGGAAGGGTGACCAGTCCCGAAACAGTAACTGATTTTTCTTCACAGATGCTGCATGACCTGCTGGGCATTTCCAACAATATCTGTGCAGGTTTAAAGGGAGATATGTCAGACAAGTTTCTTAAGCAGAAGGTGGTAGTTGACTAGAATGTACTCTCCTGGGAGATGGTAAAAGCAGAAACAATCACAGCGTTTTTGAGGCGTTTGGGCAGACACATAAGCAGGCATGGGATGGCATTGCTGAACAAAGACACCTCGGAGTGCAGATTCATAGCTTCTTGAAAGTGGAGTCGCAGGTAGATAGAATAGTGAAGGCAGCGTTTGGTATGATTTCCCTTATTGGTCAGAGCATTGAGTACAGGAGTTAGGAGATAATATTGCGGTTCACGGGACATTGCTTAGGCCACTATTGGAATAGTCCATACAATTCTGGTTTCCTTCCTATCAAAACAATATTGTGAAACTTGAAAGGGGTCAGAAAAGAATTTTAAGGACGTTGCCAGGACTGGAGGATTCGAGCTACCGGGAGAAGTTGAATAGGCTGTGTTCCCTGGAGCATCAGAGACTGATGAGTGACCTTATCAAGGTTTGCAAAATCATGAGGGGCATGGATAGGGGAAATACACAAGTGCAGATGGTTGGCATAGTCTTATGGACCAAATGGCCTGCTTCCACACTGTAGGGATTTGGTCACTGAGTATAGGAGTTAGCTGAAGTTGTGGCTGTACTGGGCATTGGTGAGGCCAGTTTTAGAATACTACATTCAATTCTATTCTCCCTGATTTCAGAAAAATGTTACCACAATAGGACTCAACCTCATCATGACAAGTTCCTGGGAAGTGTGCACAAACAAATACAAGGAATTATTAACTCACTGCACAGTGTAAGTGGAGTTGAAGGTAGACAGGTCGGTGAAGGTGGCGTTTGGTATGCTAGCTGTTATTGGGCAGCGCATTGAGTATAGGAGTTGGGAGATCATGGTTCGGTTGGACAGTATATTAGCTCAGCCACTTTTGGAATGCCCAGACTGCTTTCCATTCTGGTCTCCCTGCTACAGGAAAGATGTTGGGAAACCTGAACAAGTTCAGCAAAGATCTACAAGGGTGTTCCCAGTATTGGAACATTTGAACCATAGGGAGGGGCTGAGGCTATTTTCCCTGGAGCAGGAGATGCGTGGGATGGCTTTATACATCTTTATAAAGTTGTGAGGAGCAACAACAGGGTGACTAGTCAGTTTCTTTATTCCCAGGATAGGGGAGTCCAAAAGCAGAGGGCATAGGTTTAACGTGAGAGGGGAAAGACTTCAAGGGGACCGTAGGGACAACTTGCTTGGTACATGTATAAATGAGCTGGTTGGCATGGATGATTAGGACAGAGGGTTTGTTTCCATTCTGTGCATCTCTATGACTCTGTTTCACAAAACTTGAGGAGGGTTTCACAAAATATCTGCAAGGTTATTGTTAGGACTGTGGAGTTAAAGGGAAAGGCTGAATAAGCTGGGGCTTTTCCCCAGAGCGTCAGAGACTGAGGGGATACCTTACGAAGAAGTATAGACAGGGTGAATAGCCAAGGTCTTTGTTTCTACCCAGTGTCGGGGAGTTCAAAACTACAGGGTATTGGGTTTTTAGGTGAGAGGGAAAAGGTTTCAAATGGACCTGAGGGCCAAACGGTTCGCTCAGAGGTTGGTGAGCGTATGGAATGAGATGCTATAGGAATGATGAACACAGGCCAAATTAAATTTAAAAGGTGACTGGAGGGGGACATGAACAGAAAGTGTTCATGTGTGATATAGGCCAACTCTCCCAAATGGAGCTGGGTCAGGTTAGGATATCTGGTCGACATGGACGAGTTGGACTGAAGGGCCTGTTTCCGTGCTGGATAACTCTCTGACTCGAAGTGCCTCAGCAAAATGGTGGAATCCACAATAAAAACAAAACCTGCTGGAGATCCTCAGCGGGTCTGGCAGCCCCGGAAATGGTGACAGATGCAGGAAACATTGCAGCTTTGAAGTAGTGTTGAGATTATCACACCAAGCTCTACAATATCGATTACACGCTGAGTGCCAGAACATGGGACGAGAATAAATAGGTATTTGATGACCAGCATGAATACGATGGGTTTGGAAAGCTGACGTTCTGGGTCAGGACTATTCATCAGGACTGACAAAGGGTCCCGATCCAAAGCATCAACTTTCCTGCTCCTCTGATACTGCCTGACCTGCTGCACTTCCCCAGGTCCACATTGTATAGACTCTGACTTCCAGCAATGCCCACATCTTACCCATCCTGGTCATTGTGTTCAGGTCAGGCAGCATCAGTAGTGCTTGGTGTGTCGATCTCAACACTTCTTCAAGTGCACGATCTACCTGCACCTCTACTTTCGAGGAATTATGAATCTGCACTGCAAGGTCTCATTGTTCAGCAACACTCCCCAGGCCTCACCATGATGTGTATCAGTCCTGCTAAGCTTTGCTTTTTCCAAAATGCAGCACCTTGCATTTATCTAAATTAAACTCCATCTGCCACTCCTCAGCCCATTTGCCCATCTGATCAAGATCCCATTGTAATCCGAGGTAACATACTCCATTGTCCGCTACGCATACAATTTTGGTTTCATCTGCCAACTTACTAACTATACCTCCTATGTTCACATCCAAATCATTGATATAAATCACAAAAAGCAGAGGGCCCAGCACCGATCCTTGTGGCACTTCACTGATCACAGGCCTCCAGTCCAAAAACAATCTTCCACCACCACCCTCTGTCTTCTAACTTTGAGCCTGTTCTGCATCCAAATGGCTAGTTCTCCCTGTATTCTGTGAGATCTCACCTTGCTAATCAGTCTCCCATGGGGAACCTTACCAAACGCCTTACTGAAGTCCATAGAGATCACATCTACCACTCTGCCCTCTTCAATCCTCTGTGTTAATTCTTCAAAAACAGCTCAATCAAGTACGAGACACGTGATTTCCCACACACAAAGCCATGCCGTCTATCCCTAATCATAGAACATAGACAAGTACAGCACAGAACAGGCCCTTACGTCCACGATGTTATACCGAGATTTAATCCTAATGTAAAACATAGTAATTTAACCTACGCACCCCTCAACTCACTGCTATCCATGTGCAAGTCTTGTCCCCAATGACTTCGCTGCCACCACCACCACTGGTAACACATTCCATGCATTCACAACTGTGTAAAAAACCTACCTCGGACGCGTCCTGAATTCCTTCCTCCTAATATCTTCATAGTATGACTTCTCAAACAAGTCAATCCTGCCCTGGGGAAAAGTCTCTGTACACCTCTATCAGGTCTCCTCTCTTCCTCTTTTTCTCCAGAGAGAAAAGTCCGAGCTTATTCAAACTTTCTTCTTACAGGAAGCCCTCCAGTCCAGGAAGCATGTTAGTAAACCTTGATTGCACCCTCTCCAAAGCCTCTGTACATTTCCTATAGTAGTGAGACCAGGACTGGACACAAAATTCCAAGTGTGGTCTCACCTGGGACTTGTAGAGCTGTAGAAAAACCTCATGGCTTTTAAACTCTATCCCCTGATAATGAAAGCCAAAGAAACATTTGCTTTATTAACAACCCTATCCACTTGGTTGGCAACTTTGAGGGATGTATGTACTTGCACACACAGATCCCTCTGTTCCTCCACACTGCCAAGAATCCTGTCTTTAATCCTATATTCAGCATTCAAGTTCCCATTTATCCAGGTTGAACTCCATCTGCCATTTCTCAGCCCAGCTCTGCATCCTGTCTATGTTACACTGCAGCCTGCAGTAGCCCTCTATATTATCAACGACACTTCCAATCTTTGTGTCATCGGCAAATTTACTAACCCAACCATCAACCTCCTCATCCAAGTCATTTATAAATCCTACAGAGACCCAAGAACAGAGCTCTGCGGGACCCCACTCAACACTGGCCTCCAGGCAGAATACTTTCCATCGACAACCACTCTCTGCCTTCTGTCAGCCAGCCAATTCTGAGTCCGGATAGCCAAATCTCGTGTCCCATACTTCCTGACTTTATGGATGAACCTACCATGGGGAACCCTAACAAATGCCTTGCTGAAATCCATTTATAACACATCCACTGCTCTACAGTCATCGACCTGTCTTGATACCTCCTCAAAGAACTCAATAATCACACTACGCTTTGACAAACTGTCATAAATTCTATCCCTCAGAATTATTTCCACAACTTTGCTGACAACAGACTTAATTGCCACCAATTTCCCTATTTCCCCTTCTTGAAAAGAGGAACAACATTCGCCTCCTTCTAATTCTCCGGTACGACTCCTGTAGAGTGAGGAGGCAAACATCCTCGCCAGCGGCTTAGCAACCTCCTTTCTCGCTTCCTGGAGCAGCCGAGAATAAATCTGGTCTGGCCATGGGGACTTATCAATCTTGATGTTTTCCAAAATTTCCAGCACATCAATTTCATCAATCTTGATCTGTCCTTGCTTTTCTAAATACGTGTAAATGCTGGCCCTCAGGGTTCCGTCCAACAACTTGTCTAGCACCGACGTCAGGGTCACGCGTCTGTAGTTCCCGGGCTTGTCCAAACCGCCTTCCTTAAACAGTAGCACCACATTAACCAACCCCCAGTCTCCTGGCTCCTCAGCTGTGACTATCAATAATACAAAACTCTCAGCAAGGGGCCCAGCAATCACTTCCCTAGCTTCCTACAGAATTGTAGGATACACCTGATCAAATCCTGGGCATTTATCCACCTTTATGCGTTTCAAGACATCCAGTACCACTTTCTGTGTAATATGGACATTGTCAAGGTGTCACCATCTATTTCCCGACATTCTATAGCTCCCATGTCCTTCTCCACAGTAAACACTGATGCCAAATACTCGTTTAGTCTCTCCCCCACCCCACCCCCACCGTATCACCGACAGCTCCACACATAGGCCACGTTGCTGATCTTTTGAGGAGCCCTAATCTCTTTCTAGTTCCCTATCGATATATGGGTCCACATGTTTTTCCTCTTAGAATCCCATTCCCCTACCCTTTTACTCTACATTTACCCCTGACTAATTCACTAAACCTAATCATCCCTGAACACTATGGGCAATTTAGCACAACCAGTTCACCTACTCTGTATATCTGTGGTTTGTGGGAAGAAACGGGAGCACCTGGAGGAACACACGCTGACACGGGGAGGAATATCCAAACTCCACATGGACAGCCACCCAATGCAGGAATTGAACCTGTGTCCCTGGTGCTGTGAGGCAGACCTGCTAGCCATTGAGCCATGTGCCAACCTGAAATTGTAATTGCATTCACAGCTACCACATCCTCTGCAAATATATTCCACACGTGAACCACTCTCTATGCAAAAATAAAATCCCAAACGTCGTTTTAAAGCTTTCCTCCTCTCACTTTAAAGTGTCTGTACCCAGTCTTGAATCGCAATCCCTCCTGGAAAGGGCACCTGTTGTTCACATTACTGATATAAAATCCTGAAGACTAAATCTCTAATAATGTCACCCCTCAGCCTCCTATGCTCTGGTGAAAGAAGTCGCAGCCAATCCAGACTCTGCTTAAAATTCAAACCATCCATTCCCATTAACCCACTGGTAAAACTCTTCTGAACCCGCTCCAGTTTAAAAATACCCTTCCCATGACAGCACAACCAGAACTGGGCACAGTATTCCAGAAGAGGCCTCCCCAACATCCTGTACAACCTCAACATCACGTCCCAACTCCTATACTCTGAGGTCTGAGCAATGAAGATAAATGTGCTAAACACCTTTTTAACCACCCTGTCTACATGTGACACATACTTCAAAAATCTGAACACTGAGGTCTCTTTGTTCTATATCACTTCTCATGGCCTGACTTTTAGTGAGTGTAAATCCTGCCTTCTTTTATCAAGATGTAATATTTTGCATTTATTCCAATACAAAACATCCTTCGAGTATAAAGGCAGTAGGAGTATACTGAAGAAGGGAATCAGGAGGTCAAAAGGGGACAGGACACAGCTTTGGCGAATTGGGTTAAGGATAATCCAAAGGGTTTTTATAAATGCATTAAGAACAAAAGGATTACAAGTGGAGGCAGATGCGATTAGTTCAGTTCAAAATTATGGTCAACATGGACTGGTTGGACCACAGGGCCTGTGTCAGTGCTGTATAACTTTATGTCTCTAACCCTCGCTACCTCTGTAAATTCCTGTGTGCTCGGTACTCTCCCTGTCAATGCCACCTCATCCAGCCTTACAACTCTTCCATATCTCAATAATTCCTCTCCAGCCTCAAAACCCAAAGTTTCTATCATAAATACCTATCTCTGTAACATCCTCCGTCCTCAGAATACTTTCCAAATTTCATATCCTCCAGCTTCATTATCCTCCCTATCTCCAATCCCCTCCCCTCTCTCAAAACTTTGCGATATGTGCCTTTCTTTATTTCCAGCCTCCAGGACGCCCAATTTTTATTTCTCACTTGATGATGGCCCTTTCTGATTCCTGAGCTGAGCTTCTGAATTTCATCTTAAAACTCTCCATCTCACTTACCTCCAAAAACATCGACCAACCATGTGCCATCTATTCTAGTATCACCTTTTCTGACCTGATGTCCAATGGAGCCTGTCATATTCCTATAATAAACATCTCAGCTGTATACAGAACAGAAAAACGCTCTGGTGATCCATCTGTGAGAAAGAAAACTAACACCAAACTATCCTGATCTATTTTCCAGTACTTGTGGAAAAGTCTCATCTATCATGGCATCGCAAGTGTATACTAAATATATCTCAAATGTTTTCAGGATTTGTCTCCCACCCTGACAGACAGTGAGGCTTAGTGCAACTCATCTTGTTCTATGACGATATCACCCACAGGAACACAGAGCAGCTGGGTCTGTGCAAACCAGAGATCACCCACACATTGGAAGGATGGGCAGGTACCCTGAGAGGGGACACAGGAGATTTACCAGGATGGTACAAGGAATGGGGGATTTTAGTTGAAGGGACATGGGTGTTAATGGTACTTATCAAGAATATCAATACAATAGATGGACTCTCCTTTGACAACCTCTCCCCTTGCTGGGCTGGGTATCTTCAGGTTAAACCACCACCAGTCATTTCTCCCTAATGAGAGAGCAGCCCTATGGTCTGGGAGGACAATGCTGCCTTTACCTTTTACACAGTGATGCCACTGTACGGGGGTGGGGAGAGGGAATGCTGAAGGTGGTGGATGGGACACCACTCAGGCACAGTGCTTTGTCCTGGAGGATGTTCACTTTCTTTTAATTGTTAGGAACTGCACTGATGCAGGCAAGTGGAGAATGTTCCAAAACAAATCAATCTGATGTGTACCTTATAGAGAGCAAACAGACATTGGGGAATCAGGGGTTTGGGGAAACTGAGGTTGTTCTCCTTGTAGCAGAGGAAATTGTGGCTGCCCTGTTACAGAGGGGTTTACAGAAATTATACATTAGAATAATCAACCTTACATCATCAGCTCTTCATAAACTGTTGACAAGACATATATGAAAGACTTGGGGGATATCTATTGACAGGATGGTTTGATTCAAAGGAGAACTTTTATACATCAAATAGGAATGAGTTGGAACACAATACTCACAACTAAAATGCAAATATCCTGGTCCTGATGAATTGTATAATTCTGTCAGAGTTTGGTGTTACAATGGACTGAGGTTACCATCTGAATGTCCACTGAATACAAGTTCATAAAATCCATCACTGTCAGATCAGGTTAGAAAGATCATAGAAACTGCACCATCCCCTCCTCCTGGCACAGGATGGATGGACATATTACCCCTTGTGGAGGTCAGCAGTCAATTCAGGGGGAAAATCTACGTGGGTTTCTATCAGTTTCCATCTTGGGACTTCATGTGACTGCACAGGGCCGGTCTTTGACACATGGGAGAGAATTTTCAAGTGGTAGTGAGATGTGGAGAGCAGGATTTGTTGCTTCTTCTTTCCTTCTGTGCTGCCGCTGTGCCTCATCAATAAGATATGGGGGGGGGTG